>NC_088424.1:25844816-26057316 GCF_034236695.1 Oncorhynchus nerka | reverse complement strand
GCTTTGTCATTATGGGGTATTGTGTTTAGATTGATTAGGGAAAAAATGATTCAATCCATTTTAGAGTAAGGCTGTACCGTAAAATGTTGAAAAATTCAAGGGGTCTGAATAGTTTCTGAATGAACTCTAAATGTGATTTTTCAGTTTTTAGTATTAATACATTTGTAAACATTTCTGATCCTGTTTTTGCTTTGTCATTATGGGGTATTGTGTGTAGATTGATGAGGGAAAAAACAATTTAATACATTTTAGAATAAGGCTGTAATGTTCGAAATGATTGAAACCCCTTGAAATTATTAGTGGATTTGACTATAAAATCGAGCACACAGCCATGCAATCCCCATAGGCAAACACTGGCAGTAGAATGGCCTTGCTGAAGAGCTGAGTAACTTTCAACGTGGCACCGTCATAGGAGTCAGTTCATCAAATGTCTGCCCTGCTAGAGCTGCCCGATCAATTGTTGGTGCTGTTATTGTGAAGTGGAAACATCTAGGAGAAACAATAGCTCAGCCGCAAAGTGGTAGACTGTCTTGATGAGTGAGAACATGATGACTTGTTTGTTGCACTACATGGCTCTACACAGCGGGCGGATGCCATCATGACCCCTTCCTCCCGGCACTAGCGCAATCTTGCTATCAACAGCCAGGCGACAGACTGTTCCCATGAGCCGCCGTCTATGGCCAGACAGCCATACAGCTACACAGACATACCCGTACATTTGGAAAGATACTGTATACATATTCACTACAATTGTCACTATTAGTTATCTGACTGAACCATACAGCCAGCTAACCATATACTCATGTAGATATACATATTACCCTACCAGTGTCACCATTTGGTGTAATATAGCCTTAAATACATTGAGACATGGATTGTCTACTGTGTGTGAATGTTCAAGACAAAAGACGTAAGTGCCTTTGAACAGGGTAATGGTAGTAGGTGCCAGGTGCACCGGTTTGAATGTGTCAAGAACTGCAACGCTACTGGGTTTTTCACGCTCAACAGTTTCCCGTGTTTATCAAGAATGGTCCACCACCCAAAGGACATCCAGCCAACATGACACAACTGTGGGAAGCATTGGAGTCAACATGGGCCAGCATCCCTGTGGAACGCATTCGACACCTTGTAGAGTCCATGCCCTGACGAATTGAGGCTGTTCTAAGGGCAAAACGGGGTGCAACTCAATTTTATTATTATTATTGTTGCCAATGTTTTGTACTCTGAGTGATTATATCCCCCTACCGTTAGGTATATGACCTAGCCATCTGAACCACTTTACATACAAAACTCCAGCCAATACCTGCAGGCTAGTCGCATGCAGCTAGAGCCATATATTTATACCTAATGTAGCAATGCAGTTCTACTCACACCATCATAGCCATATGTAACAGCATGGTTTTATCATATCCTTCCCTATTAGTAAAGCTATAGTGATATACAATAAAATACAGGGCAATCTTAAACATTCACACGTCCCATCTGTGGCATGTGCAAATATGAATGGCATTCTTATAAAATTACGCATTTTATTTTCAAACAATCGTCTTTGAAAGGGGATAAAATATGACAGTCTGTTTGATAGGAGCCCTCTAGAAAGTGTGTAAATGATTGTTTGTGCATCCTCAATGACCAAATCCTGTTCCTGTGTTACTTAAGATTAAGCAGATTCTCACTCTGCAACATTACAGTACGTCAATTTGTAGGTTGGAGATGTTTTAAATGGCTTTTGCTGCCAAGTAAAAAGAAAGTTAGGCATATGAAAGCAAGCAGCAGACCTTAATGGAAAGATGCGCCCCTGTCGACCTCTCAAGATTTAATGCTACATCTGAGCTTCAGAAGTTTCATGGGACAGACAGATGGAAGATCTTTAACCACCTCATCTGTACATGAGATATTGTCATGTTTAATTTCTACTGACCTGCAGTGTTTTCCCCTTCCTCTTGCATTGTTATACATGGGGACAGCTTACCTAACATACATACAACACCGTCTGCACATTACACAGTCGACAGTATATCTCCTTTACATAGGCAGAATTTATTTATTTATTTCCTTTAACAGCGAGGCGACCGACCATCAGTGCTATTACAGAAGTCTGTGCCATCAATTTCAAAGTATGTGATTCACCCAGCCTGCAGATACAGACATTAATTGCTTGCACAGATGGATGATCCCACTACCCCCATACTCCATCCCCTCCAGTCTCACTTCCCCCACCCCCGCCTCCCCCTCTCAATTTCATTGCACTCTGTTGGTTGATCTCCTTTGAGCCACTAACTTTGCGTGGGGGATGAAGGGAAATGGGGGGGGTGGAATCTACAATCAAGCAGGTCGAAGTAGGTTTGTAATGAGATGAGATGCTGTGTCTGTTATGGTGTGTTGTGTCCCAGTTGTTGTAGCTTGATATCTTAAGGAAACCCACACAACAGCACAAAGGGCTCAGTGGAGTTGACAGACACGTTGAGAAGGTGTTTGGATATTCATACAGATGCATGCTTTGCTTTCCTCCCTGCTCTGCTCTCCTCTGCTTTCTTCGACTTCAGCAGGCACATAACAAGCTGTCATGTGTCTGAAAAGCCTGTGTATTTGTTGAATTGTAAAGCTTTTGAGAGGAACATTGCATGCATCCTTTAATCTTTCCTGTGTGTATTTTCCTTTTTTTTTTCTTTAGCTGCACACTAATTGTGTTTCAAGGGGAATTTGACACATATTGACTCAAACGTGTGGTGGCTGGCGAATGCACACCCTACCCTACCCTACCTGTCTGTTGGCAGCTGCATTCATTCTGCTTTCTTTGAAGAACCCTCTCTCTCTTTTGCGAGAGTCATTGTTTTGAGGAATGTTTTTTTTTCCCACCTACTCTTTATCTAACCAGGTTTTCTGTTTTCTGAGAGGCCCCTCAGAAGAATAGGGGTTATTTTGGTGTTGGGATCAGAGTGTTTTTGATGTGCAATGCCCCATTGTGTGTGGTACAGGGGTTAATGGGGGTGGGAAGGTAGGTGGAGTGAAGGGGATACTGTCTGCTTAATCTATTTATAATGAGAAATGCTTTTTCTGTTTGTCAATATATAGACATCTGAAATACAAGTCGGCTGTGTCCATATGGCATTTTGATTAATAGTTTATTTCAATTACATTCCCAGCGGAAATCTGATATTCTTTTGGATTAGATTCAATGTTCATATTCATCGTATGGTTTTATGTGTGAGAATAACTTGGATGTCAATCTGTGGTATACTGATTAGGCCTATACAATTGGTGTTAACAGTACTGCTAGACAACTTAATTTACGTTTTATTGTACCTTTATTTTACTAGGCAAGTCAGTTAAGAACAAATTCTTATTTTCAATGACTGCCTAGGAACAGTGGGTTAACTGCCTGTTCAGGGGCAGAACGACAGATTTGTACCTTGTCAGCTCGGGGATTCGAACTTGCAACCTTTCGGTTACTAGTCCAACATTTTAACCACTAGGCTACCCACCAAGTGTGCGTGTGTCTGAGTTTGTTTGTGTGTTTTCATTAGCCTTAGAAAATCACTGGCTTTCTCTTTGACAAAGAGAGAGGGGCAGACTATCAGCTATCTTATCCTGGTCTTCTCCTAAGAGACTCAGACTAACCTTCCATTGTCTCTTGCTTCACCCCGTCCCCCCGTCCCCCCAAAGAGGATCCAGGATCCAGCCTCTCATCTCCTAACACTTCACCTTTCACCTCCCCTCCATTTCCCCACGTCTCACCTCGCAAGGAGCAGAGTGCATGAATCCCATTTGCTTGCTCCCTGCCTGCCCAGCCTTCTTCCCTGAGCAGCACACAATTGTTCTTTATACGTTGTGATATAATTGCATGGAGAGTGGGGACGGTTCCAATGTCCCGTTCATTGTTGTATTTTTCTTCTTGAGCACATTGTTAAGGGTAGCCTAAATGCACCACTCTAAAGACATTAAACATGTTCTTTTTATTTTAATTTATTATGGACAAGTTAACCAAGTTTTGTTATAAGCATTTAACGTCACAAAAGCAGACGTATTGCCTCTCGCGGTGTCTGTGTGTCTGTGGTTGCGGGTGGCATGTCCGTGTGTGCATGTTTGTGTGTGTGTGGTTACTTTTGTAATTGGATGCAGTGGACCATATCAGTCTTTACCTGGGGTAGTCATTTGCATCAGTTTGATTGACAGGGAGGCTATTCAAAGCAGGCACAAGTGTCATTATTTCCAGTAAAAATGGGGAGAGAGTAGTTCAATACCTCAATACATTCTCCATTAGGCTTAGGCTTTTCTGCTGGCAAATTAGCTGTTTTTAATTGCATAAAAGTAATTTTATGATAATTGCAGCCGAAGTGCTAATTCAGAGTCAGTGCCAAGGATCTGATGGTATCACAGTTATGACATAGAAGAGCACCCAACATATTGATTGGTTTAGTTATGTTGCCTATAGTCTGTTTGTTAAATTCAAGTGTTATTCAGGGTTATAAGGGACATTCAGAGTAACAGACTGCCTTGACGTCTGGACACTTGTCTGCAAATGACTAGTTCAACAGATCGTGGGAACTAGTGCATGTAATTGGGAATATTCATTGTATTCTGTCAGAGTGCCTTGATCCTCACACGATGTGCATGCCATTGTGTAGGCTAACAGGGAGAGACAGTCTGTCTGTGCCGTTCCTCAACACCGAGGTTGGTCTGGGGAGGCCGGGATATTGTTTTTCTATGTAATGAGATACCATTACGGGATTATAAAACACTTATAATAGGAATGATCTCTTTTAGGCAGACCACTTCACAGGCCAAAGGATTCATCTGGCTGTGTTGGAGCTGTGGCGTGTCACGTGTGTGATTACGGGGCCACCTAACGTGTGTTCCCTCTGTCATGCGTGACGCTTATTAATTGTGTTGGATGGAGCTGGCTGGCGGCTCTGAGAGAGTGCCGTTTAATGAACTGCATGTCGAGCACAAGCGCAGGAGGTTGGACAATTTGTCAGAATTTAATCACATCCAAATGTACAGGCGTGTTAATTTTTATCAGAATTGATAATTCACAAATGGCTCCCTTTCTCTCTCTGGCTCTCTCGCGGATCTCCTGGGAAATCTCCTTTGTTTTCTTACTCTTTAATTCAGAATCGGAAGCCTTTGTCCGTTACAAACCAAATTTCTATTGCTCTCTTTGATTCAGGTTCTTTATCCTGCATTATAAACTCGATGGTTCAAGCCCTGAATGCTGATTGGCTGAAAGCCATGGTATATGAGACCATATATCATGGGTATGACAAAACATTTGTTTTACTGTTCTAATTGCTTTGTTAGCCAGTTTATATAGCAATAAGGCCTGAGGAGGTGTGGTATACGGCCAGTATACCACGGCTAAGGGCTGTTCTTTTACGTGACGCAATGCAGAGTGCCTTTATTATCATGGTGCTGCTTTGTGCTAGCTTTATCTCCCTGGATAAATTGATTTACATCTTATAGTCATCTAATTATATAGATGTGTTCATTATTTGGTCATCACAAGCTCTCACTCACTTTATGATGACTATTCAAATTATGTAAAAAGGTCAAGAGCTGTTCCTTGTTAGCTTTGCTAAACCACTGAAGTAGTTTGGTCTGTTTTATATTCACCACTCTATTTTATAAGTGGTGTAAATCCTACTCCTAACCACCATGGAAATGATGGTCCAGTTTGATTTAATTAAAATGCCTTCAAAGCATAAATGACTTGACAAATAGTTAATTTCCCCCTACCCATCCCTGCCGATTTCATTGTTAAGTGAAGCTCAGTAGCCACCCATGTCAAGCACCTGAGAGGAGCAATGCCTGAAACTTGGCAGAAACGCTGCAACACTTGTGGATGCTGGGTATTTGGCTGAAATGAGCAAACAGGCACATTAAAAATGGAATGGAAATATGGAAATGGATGGAAATACTGAATGGAAATACTGCTGGACACCAGTCTGTCCGTTTCCACACCTCCATAGAAATACAATATCTCCCAACAAGCTGCTGTGCTGAGAGGTCATTTTAATTGGGTGGTGATGTAAATCGTGTCTGGTTGAGTTTGCAGAAGCCTCTGCCCTTTATTTTATACATCTGCCACATACTTCCTGACAGCAGCAATATGATTTTCTCTCTACATGTCTATCGGCGGTTTAATATATGATAATGCTACCCCTCAATCAGGAGATCTGAGCTTTTGAGTGTGTTCAGCCTATTGATCCTTCTTGATCTCAGCCACACGCCACTGTCTGTCGATAGTGAATCTAAACAATTAAATTGAGCTTTTCATTTGAATTTACTGCCACTGATTAGAAGCAAACAGGAGTTGGAATGTTTGGTGTTGGATGTTTCTGAATGCCCTACACAGGTACAAACAATTTAAAGTCTAATTAGGTGTCAAAGCCTTCGCTTTATTTTGCGGCCCAGCCAGTGTGTTGTGCCATTGGCTAAGATCAGACAGCATGTTGTCGCACTTTTGTCTGGTTGTATTTTGATGGATAGTGTTTACCATGGTGGAAGACATTGAAAGAGGAGACCAGAGAGCAGGCCATTATTTTAAAGCTGTCAACAGTTTAGACCTGGGGTGGGAGGTGTGAGAGAGACATAGCCATCGACACGGGTGTCAAATGTTTTGTCCCCAACACCTGGGATTTTGACCTAGATTGGCCCTTGTGAAGACAGCAGAGTACAGTACAGTACACTGTTGTGTCTTTGGCTATGCCGGATTAAGTGATATGACATGCTATTCTATAAAATCCTTTCTCTGTAATTAATATTACCTGATTGAGCTAATCATGTAAATGTAATTAACTAGAAAGTTGGGGCACCACGAAATAATGTTTATAGAGCTGTTATCTTCCAAACAAACTCTTAACCTCTTGCGCTGAGTCATGCCGGATCCGGTAGCGTAATCATAGCCTCAAGCTCAATACCATAACGCAACGTTAACTATTCATGAAATCGCAAATGAAATGAAATGAATATGCTAACTCTCAAGCTTAGCCTTTTGTTAACAACACTGTCATCTCAGATTTTCAAAAATATGCTTCTCAAGCATAGCAAACTAGCATTTGTGTAACAGTACTGATAACTAGCATAGCATTTAGCGTTAGCATCAGCAGGAAACATTTTCACAAAAACCAGCAAAAACATTCAAATAAATATTTTACCTTTTAAGAACTTCGGATGTTTTCAATGAGGAGACTCTCAGTTAGATAGAAATGTTCAGTTTTTCCTGAAAGATTTTTTGTGCAGGAGAAATCGGTCCGTTTGGTGCGTCACGTTTGGCTACCAAAAAAAAACGAAAATTCAGTTATTCAAACGCCAAACTTTTTTCCAAATTAACTCCATAATATCGACTGAAACATGGCAAACGTTGTTTAGAACCAATCCTCAAGGTGTTTTTCACATAGCTCTTCAATGATGCACACTTCCAGGAACGATACCTCGCTGTCTGTATCGCATGGTAAATTTTTTGCCGCTGAGAGTTACGCACCAACGTAGACAAAGGACACCGGACGGGACCCTGGCAAATGTAGTCTCTTATGGCCAATCTTCCAATGATATGCCTACAAATACGTCACAATGCTGCAGACATCTTGGAGGAACGGCAGAGCGCATAAGCTCGTTCACAGCATATTCACAGCCATATAAGGAGCGAATGGGAAACAGAGCCTCAAAAATCCTGCTCATTTCCTGGTTGAAGTTGCATCTTGGTTTTGCCTGTAAGATCAGTTCTGGGGCACCCAAAGATAATATCTTTGCAGCTTTGAAAACGTCAGAGTGTTTTCTTTCCAAAGCTGGCAATTATATGCATAGTCGAGCATCTTTTTGTGATGAAATATTGCGCTTAAAACGGGCACGTTTTTTTATCCAATAATGAAATAGTGCCCCCCTAGCTTCAACTAGTAATATTTTACTACGCAGAGGCTGCCTGCAGGTCTTGCGTACTCGGAACAGAAGGTTACATTTTGGTCAAGGGCTTATATAGTGGAGGGAGAGAAGGGCAATATTGCGGTCAAATCAAACTTTCATGAAATCACACATGTATGATACCAAATTAAAGCTACACGTGTTGTGAATCCAGCCAACATGTCAGATTTCAAAAAGGCTTTTCGGCAAAAGCAAACGATGCTATTATCTGAGGATATTACAGTTTGTAGAAACATGTCAAACGAAGTATAGAATCAATCTTTTGAATGTTTTTAACATAAATCTTCAAAAATGTTCCAACCGGAGAATTCCTTTGTCTGTAGAAAAGCAATGGAGCCTTCACATGAATGCGCGTCACGAGCTCGTGGCTCTCTGCCAGACCTCTGACTCATTCCCCTCTCATTCGGCCCCACTTCACAGTAGAAGCATCAAACAAGGTTCTAAAGACTATTGACATCTAGTGGAAGACCGAGGAAGTCAAAAATGACCCCACAGACACTGTGTATTTGATAGGCCAAGTTGAAAAACTACAAACCTCAGATTTCCCACTTCCTGGTTGGATTTTTCTCAGGTTTTCGCCTGCCATATGAGTTCTGTTATACTCACAGGCATCATTCAAACAGTTTTAGAAACTTCAGAGTGTTCTCTATCCAAACTAATAATATGCATATATTAGCAACTGGGACTGAGTAGCAGGCAGTTTACTCTGGGCACGCTTTTCATACAAATGTGAAAATGCTGCCCCCTAGCCCAAACAGGTTAAAAGGACAAGAGGACACAAAATGACCACAAGTCCTGCAATACAGACAACTCTTCGTGTTGATCCTGTATTCCCGTTCCACTGGCGACAGCCCAGCTCTACCTAGTTGCATAAGCGTGACTCAGCCGACTCCGGCGACTCTCGGGGCAGGTCGGGAGGCCTCGGGTTCTCTCGACAACGGGATCGTCGGGGACTTCCAGGATTGACTCGGAGGCAAAGTGGAATCCCTGGACGTGTGAGCGAAGTTGAATTTCCTCTCCCTCTGTCATTCCCGAAGTCGTCCATCTATATGGGTAGTCAAAGTGATGAGGGAATCGAGTACCATAGGTAACTCCCGAGCAGCAAGCTCGTCCTTGACCTCCTCAGAGACACCGTGCAGGAACATATCGAACAGTGCTTCCTGGTTCCAAGCACTCTCCAATGTGCGGAAACCCACAGCATATTCAGCCACACTGCAGGGGTCTTGCCGAAGCTGGATTAGCTCCTGGGCAGCTTCTCTCCCGGAGAACGGTGCGAAAAAAACCTTCACCTCTTCCACAAACCCCTCCAGACTAACGCATATGGCCGGCTGCTGTTCTCATACAGCAGTAGCCCAGGTGAGAGCCCTCACGGACATCAGCATGACGAGATAGACTGCTTTGGAGCATTCCCAGAGGAAGGAGGAGGGCTGAAGCTCGAAAATGAGGGCACACTGAGCTAGAATCGCCCAACAGGTGCTCGACTTTCCATTGAAGCGTTCCTGCTGGGGGTAAACAAGGCTCCCAAGAAGGTGGAGTGGCCAATGAGACGACACTGCTAGCAGCTGAGTCGCTGAGGAGCTGCAGGGTTACCAATGTGGTAGGCTGCCTCTGAGACAACCCACGGAATTGCTCCAGCAAACTGTTCAATGCCTGGTCATGGCGTTCAGCCAACATTATAAAGCCACGAAGCAGTTCCTCGTGCTTCCCGATGGCGGCTCCTTGGGGGGAGATGGCGTCCTGCAGCTGGCCCGGGTCTTCTGGGTCAGTCATAGCCATTTCGTACTATCAGGATACGGTAAAACTCAGATGCAGACCGTGTCGAAGTAACAATGTTTATTGTAACACCAGGGGCAGGCAAACGACAGGTCAAGGCAGGCAGGGTTGGAGTTGGAGCAAAGGTGCAGGACGGCAGGCAGGCTCAGGGTCAGGGACGGGCAGAGTGGTCAGGCGGGCGGGTACAGGTTCAGGACAGGCAAGGGTCAAAAACCAGGAGGACGGTACACAGGGGATAATGGGGAAGATGGGCAACACCTGAAGGGGGGTGGAGACAAGCACAACGACAGGTGAAACAGATCAGTGCGTGACAGTAGATAGCCAGAGCGAATTTGCCAGCTACATCTATTGACAGTTGTCGAAGTGACATCATAAACATTCTATTGAAATAGTTACTTGCATAGTGGAGTATTTTGTTTAGACATGCAGCTAGCTAGCTAAACAATGAACCGTAATCCCAACGTAATCATAACGTTACTACCCTGCATGAATCTGCAGGTAGCTAACCAACCAGGTTCAATGTTAGGTAGCTAACATTTAGGCTATTACTACACAGATCATACATGTAACATTACATTACAGTACACTTTAACTTGAAATGAAAAACAAAGTTCTGACAAAATTAGAAACGTGTAATATCTGAAAATGTAGCTAGCTAGATTATTTGACCTGTATACATGGGTGGACGCTTCTCCCTCTCTGTTACGGATGCCATGGTTGCCCTTAGTTTGAAGAGGTAATCCGGAGACAGGTGTTTTACAACAGCCTTCTGTGTGTTGTCTTTTTGGCCCCGTCTGCATATTTGCAATCAAACGCCCAAATTTGATTTGCAATCAAATCTCCTTAGCTATCATACTCTGATTCCACTTTCAAAACTCAGTCCTCCAGAAAGTGGAGAGCAACACTTATGCAGTTCTACTATGTGATATCTATTTTAAAAAAGCACTGTTAGAAAGTATTACCTTCACCTACTGACCAGCTCATATTATGGAATGAAGCGTGCTACATGGCAGACCAATCTGAACTCATCTCTAGGTATTTCTAGACCACTCATTATTTCAGCCAATCATGGCTAGTGGGAAGGTTGCTGGCTTTTTCTTTCTAAACCAACTAGGCTCGTAATTTAACACTTTTATTTACAGATGGCATACAAGTTTGTTATTAAGGCACATGTTCCAGTAGGCATTTCTGCCCCAAAACGCATTTTGATTCTCAAAAAGTTTACGTTCAAATGGCTCTCCTGTGAAGTAGTGACGCGCGACATATGTCTAGTTTCCTGAAACAAGTCACAAATGCACTATTCATTATGTGGGTTGAATGCCATCCCATGACAGTAGTCACTGCCCATTACTGCTTATTACTTATTGACCGTCATTTAATCACATTACTTTACTTTAAGCAAATGTTTCAGTTGTTGGGTATAGTACATTGTTGACTTTATTATTTCATTCCAAGTGATCATCTCATGTCTATAGACCTGCTGCCTATACTGTCTGACAAAATCACTATTTCAGTAGTTCTTCAAATTAAAGGCATACTTTTATGACTGCTAGATACTTAGATTAGGGAGGTCAAACTCATTCCATGGAGGATCTAGTGTCTGCAGGTTTTTGTTTTTTCCTTTCAATTAAGACCTAGACAACCAGGTGAAGGGACTTCTTTACTAATTAGAGACCTTAATCCATCAATCAAGTACAAGGAAGGAGCAAAAACCTGCAAACACTCGGCACTCTGTGGAATGAGTTTGACACGTGACTTAGATCATGCATTTTCTGGTAGAGATCCCTCATGAAGCAACTACTCTCTATCCCTCAATTGCGCATTCTTCTGTCTCTTTTCCATAGCATGTGTAAAATAACTACTGACTGCACAAGTAGGCACGCAATGGATTATGGTCATTGTAGTTAATTACCACGTGTTCTGCGCTAAACTATGACGAATATTGGCCTGTTGGAAACTACAACTCCCAGCCATACCCTGCTATGAGAAACAATCTGGCGACAGCCCCCTTTTTGATTGACTGGAGTGATGATTAAGAAAACGTATGAGTCCCAATTAAAACATGCCCACATTGGAGACCTCAGCAGTCATTGTTTTCTCTCGGCCACAGCATTTTTTTGTGACAGAGGCATTCTGACAAATGATCAGGGGGATAAAATGAATAGCTTTGAAGTCCTGGGTTTCAGATCAAAATCCCCGGCTAATGCCCCATTACAGGTTGCACTCAGGCACTTTAGTGGCCAGCCCCCTCGTGATCCAGTAATGCAGCCAACAGATATATGTTCTCTCTCTCTGCCTGGCTCCATTTCTAGCCCTGGACCATGCCTTCCTCACCAGGGCTTTAACTGATCAGCTGATGATGGCAAGGTTGATGGCTGGCCTTCTTCTTTCAAGGTTTTATATGAGAGCCCCATGTTCTGAGTGCAGTTAGAGTACTGGTATATTAAAGTAAGGTCTTATACAGGTATAGGACCTGTTTGAACTGCTTTTACCATGTTTATATATTTTTTTTTACCGTGTTACTCCATCTGAGTGGACTCAGTAATGGCCCTTATATTGTACCAGAGTGGTTTTCAAAAGGTGATTTCAGTTATTTCAGTGCAGAGTTAAGGGTAAAAGCTTTTCACTTCCTTCCATGTTTTAGAAAATTGGATGTCAGTGGTGCTGTGTGTCTATATGTGAGAGTGAGACTGTTGGCTCTATTTTTGTTTGTGTGGGTGTCTGTTTGTTTCAGTATGTTTTGTGAGTGAAATGATAACATCATTTTATGTTGACAGTGAATCTAAAGTTCATTTCACATTCATTAGCTTTAGCAAAATTGCATTTATATTGTATATTGTTCTTTTCCATTGATGGCACAGTATTTCCTGAATTCTTCCCAGCCTTCCATTCCAGGGCTGACCTGTGTCAAATTCTCAGTGCTTCAGAAGTAATGGCGCTTTAACAGGACTGTAGCCCAGCTGAACGGGATGCAGAAAGCTGTGTAACGTTGGACAAATGTGTTTCCCTTCACTATATGGTCACTGGGAAATAACCTTGGTTATACTAGCTGCTGCAGTAAGGTCCAATGAATGTTGACACGGACAGTGGCTTATTATTCAGAATCTGTTTTTGAAAAGGCATCTTCGGATCCGCCCCTCTGGGATCTATCCTCACATAGATTGCTTTTCCTTGCCCTCCTCTTCTTTCCTTCCTTCCCTCACTCCCTCCATCCCTCTCTCATGGAAGGTGTTAGCCTGCGGATTGGACAAAGTGAGCAATGTTCAGCAGTTAAAAATTGAACAAGGGTAGAGAGCAATTAAAACGGGATGACCTTTATGGGAGGGGGTGCTAAAGAACGGCTGTTAAAGACACAAAGTTAAACAGTTTTATTTCTAATAACATTGATTTAATGTTGTCCGAAGGGTTCTGGGCAGTGCTGGCCCAAGCAGCTACAGTCAGATAGATTCCAACGGGAGGATAGGTTACAGTGGTTTTATATGGACACACACACACTGGCCCTCTGTTAGCCCCAGAATCGTTTACAGTTAAAACTACAATTTTAATTGTTCAAAGAAATAGGTTTTTATTATCTCGCTTTGATCTCAGAGAGAGCGAAGGAGATGTAAAACATGCTAGCGGTTATGGTATGCTACTGGTGATCTCCTTCAAAGAAGTGGGTATTATTCCTTCAATGCGTGATCTGACCGTTTCAAGAGGTCAGAAGAAACTCAGGACACTTCTAAGCACAATGAAAGACAGTGGTAAGAAGTGTTAGCTCCCTAGCAGTTAAAACAAGTGTAATATTGTCATATTTGTCTGATATTCTCCATTAACCTGTATGTATTAGCATTGAGTTAGCTACTAGCTAGCCATGCTAATGTCTTCATAAAGAGCTGTAGGGAGCTACTTGACATCCTGTTAATAATGTGGTTAGTTTAATATGATCCTAAAGCCTGAGCCGCTGTATCAAGCGGCCGTTCTGATCGCTCCGCTCGCAGAATCCAAATCCCAGTAGCTATGTTGCTGATTAGTATAGAAGGATGTAGCTTAGCCGTTATCAGCTGTTGGCTCCAATGACACAGTAATCCAGCGAGACGCTAGGCGCGAGACGATGTGGCACCAGAAAACACACACTAGAATAATCAAATTTACCCAACAAAGACTGATGGACTCCTAAATATGTGGTATCTCCGTGAGTCTTTCAAAGTGACCCGTTTAGACCAGTCAGAACTTTCCTCGTCTAGCATCAGCTAACATGCAGCATTTCATTCCGCTCTTCAAAAGCTCTTTAGCCTTCATAATAAAGAGGTTCTCATATGATGATGTAGCCTAACAAGGAGAAGACTAAGGCTAATTTTGACATGCTAGCTGTAGAAAACAGCAGTTAGAACACAACAGCTAACAACCCTTTGATTCGCTTCAGTCTTCACAATGACAATACAACCCCTTCATATTATGATGACGATACTGTAACCCAGAGTAGATATAGCTAACTAAGACTAATTTCTGCAGGTTAGCCAGAACAACACAGGGCCTTTATACCTTAATGGGTCAGAAACAGAGAAGCTAGATGCATCTCCCTCTCTGTGAAGCAAATGGAGGTGGATGTTGGGCACTGGCAGGCAGTTGATCATCTTACCTTGTTATTGTCCTCCCAATACAACGACTGTCAGACAGGTCCGCTAGCCCCCAAGAGAGCAAATGGTCATATGCTGATGTGAGAGAAATGTTAAGTGTAAAGAGAAAGGAGAACAGGAGAGAATCTAATTTATGGAAGAAGGCTAGTTTTATTCCCTCGGGACAGGACGGGGGAAGGGGGGTCTCTTTAGCATATCCAGAGAGCCCATGGGTCAGTCGATCTGAGATTAAAAGGGACCTGCATAGGATATTGCTGCTCGCTGCTATGATGATGCTGGTTGTGTTTCTTTGTGTGTGTTTGTGCCAGTGTGGGTGAGCATAATAAAGAAAGGTGGTATCAATGCAATTTGATAGTGTGTTTTCATCCTTTAATTGAAGCCTCTGTTTCAGGAGGGGACTATGTCTTCTGCAATAACACATAATTGTCGTGGGTGTTGGTCACCATAAGAATGTAAGGCTGCAGCCTATAGCGTAGCCCATGTGACTTCATAGCCTTTTCCTTCTTCACATGTTTATTTTGCAGAAAGACATTATAGGAGAAAGTCGACATTACCCATGTTTCTTTCATGTGAATCCTGTACATATTTTAGTCAGCGCCTTAAACACGTGGATCTCCATGGTGTTTGAAGTGCTCTGCATTAGTAAAATCCCTTCAAGCAAGGCTGAAGTCTGGCAAAGCCCAACCTCATCATCCTACCATCCAGACATCAACTGTAAACTGTTTACTTTCTCTCAAGAGTTTCATTTTACTGAACACAGGGTTATTGCTGCTCAAGTCTCATCTCCCTCACAATAAATGGGTTTTTAGATTCTTAAGATGGTAAAAAGAGTTTGAGAAAAAACTAAGCTAAAGAGGCTTACCAGCTAAAATGGAAGTTGTTTGCTAATTACCCTTGAGGCTGTAGAAAATGTATTCATAGTAAATGCTTAAACACCACCTACATGTGAATGAAGTACACAGATATGCATAATTATGGATAGTATCCAGCTATGATACTTTAAAAGCATTAGTATGGTGTTCCGTTTGATTGTATATAATAATTGGCTAATTATAGGATTAAATATTGTGAAGGGTGTTACGCCATAGTAGAAAAGACGAGGTGCAATCAGGGAATGCACTTTCCATGATATAGACTGACCAGCTGAATCCAGGTGAAAGATATGATCCCTGATGTCACTTGTTGAATCCACTTCAATCCGTGTAGATAAAGGGGAGGAGACAGGTTAAAGAAAGATTTTTAAGCCTTGAGACAATTGAGACATGGATTGGATATGTGTGCCATTCAGAGGGTGAATGGGCAAGACAAAAGATTTAAGTGCCTTTGAACGAGTTATGGTAGTAGGTGCCAGGCGCACCAGTTTAAGTGTGTCAAGAACTGCAACGCTGCTGGGTTTTTCATTCTCAACCATTTCCCGTTTTTATCAAGAATTATCCACGACCCAAAGGACATCCAGACAATATTAGGAAGGTGTTCCTAATGTTTTGTACGTTCGGTGTATATCGTATACAGTCCTAATTTCACATGACATTTTGTGTCACATGAATTGCCATTCATTAATTTAGCCCCTGTTATATTTTCCAATGGCAGAGTGACTTTCTTAGCACTTTAACTTGAATTAAGACACTGAAGTGCGACGTGGATCAGCTACAGTTTAGCGACCATCTCGTAATCAATGTCTTCTTGCATGTACGTTCTACTGAGCACAGCTCATTTTGATCCTATTGTCTGTATTGCATTTTCTCATCCCCAATGCAGTCAGCTAGGGCCAGCGATGGAGCATGAACTAGATTTGGTGAACTGTGTTCGTGAATAATGCATTTAGTCAGTGGCGTCCAGGCATTTGCCCGATGGAATTGCCTCTGGAGCATTCGCCGGGGTCTGCATTTCTGTTAGGTGACTGATGAAACACCTATGCTGAGTATTTCACACCTGTCAGTGACATCAGCAGCTGGAGATGAATGATGGAAATATCAGGACGAACCACATGACGTGGTGCTTCAGCCTTGTCACATTTACAGCTCATTACAGGGACCTTGAGATTTTTACTAGCTTACTGGATTTGGATTTGCAGACAGGAATAAAAAGGTATAGGCTGGAACATTTGATGTACTCTCTCGACGTTAGGCTACCACGGACAGCCTCTTTATGTTTTCCACTGTGAGATATGCTGCATCTGACTGAGATTTTCTTTTTTTAAACGACTGTTCCTTGTGACGTTCGAGAACGCTGCAAATTAACCAAATTGCATCCCTCTCTCTTTCTTTTCTCTCTCTCTCTCTCTCTCTCTCTCTGTTCTCTCTCTATTTGCTCTCTGTATTTGTGCCTCTCTATAAGCAGCAGCACGTGATGGAGACAGACAAAAGAGTGACACATTGGGAAGGTTAGCTGTGGTTTTTGTGTTGTTAGTCAGCTACGAGGGTTTCTATAAGCCTGTGAATGGGCTCGTTGAGTCGGAGGTAATTTTGGGCCCCGGCGTGGGGCATTAGTTGGACTGGCCTTTCTGCTGACTGGCCCGCTTTCTTCCCCCCCAGCAGCAGCAGTAGCAGCAGCAGCAGTATATACCCCTCTCTCTGCTGCATCGGCATTTCTGTCCAAACCAAAGGCCTTTATCTCCCTGGCCATGACGACATGTCTGATATGCCGAGGTGGTGGTGGTGGCAGCAAGGATCTCTTTCAGTTTCGTTATACCTCCGGGAGCTAATAAATCTAGATATACTGTAGATAAACTGGGTCCAGGGTTAGTACAGTAAATGCTGCTCTGGTCTCCTATGGGCTATGGGAGCTTGGGGGCTGGGGGATGGGGTTTGGGGAGCTGGCCATGATAAATGAATAGACACACGCTGGACATCCCCATTCATTATTATTGGAATTTGTGCTGCCTGCTGGGAATTTGCACAGCGATTGCCATGGCGCCTGGTTGCTGAAGGGCCTCCCAGAGGTGTTCACATGGCCAGATCTCAGACTGAGCTAGGGAACAGGAGCTTGGCTCAGCAGCCAAACAACAGACCTCGGTGCTACAAAGACTCACAAGGAAACCACTGCAATCGAGTGTAGGCTAACCCAGGGTATTACATACACACTAATATCAGTTAACACAGAACTAAAGTCTTGCGTAATTGGTCAGATGCTCAATTAAGTTCTGGGTCTATGCGTGTTAAGAGAAGAGAGACAACATTCCATTGTATCATGACAGATCTACGGTACCATTTATGTTTATATAGTCTGTCCACGAGAGAACACACACACACACACACACACACACACACACACACACACACACACACACACACACACACACACTGTCTACCCTCACACAGGGAACAACATTGCAGCCTTGTTTGTATTTATCCTTCACCTGAAGAAAAATCATCTTTGAGCTAGGCTCAGCAGCTAGAGCAGCCCCATAAATGCTAATTAAGATGAAGCAATATAAAGAGGCCAATCCCACCCACCCAGTCATTCTCTCATTCTCTCTCTCTTCTCTCTCTCTCTCTCTCTCTCTCTCTCTCTCTCTCTCTCTCTCTCTCTCTCTCTCTCTCTCTCTCTGTCTCTCTCTCAAACTGTGTGCTCACTCCACAAATCTGCATATGTTCCATCCAGGTGCATTCATATAGAATGTGTACAGTACATGGTTTTGGGGTGATTTAGAGCAGAACGTTCATTGGATCTAGCATCTCTTTGATCAAATCAAATCAAATGTATTTATTTGATCTTATAGGTTAATAAGCAAAGCACAAAGCACTTTAGCCAACCAATCAATATACCTAATTTAAGAAGAGTGTGTGAAGTAGATTGTGCCACCTCTCCCTTCAATGATATGTTGTCTCTCAAGTCTCATTCACCCAGTAGAAGCTGTCATTGTGAGCTGAGCCGTTCTGACACTTCTCTCTGTATTCTGTATGTGTCTGAGCATCAGACGGACTAGTGCTGTGGAGGTGATTGCCTTAAGGCTGGAAGGAAACAACTTCAGCTAACCAAGGTCACATCGCGCTCTGAAGTTGGCTTGCCAGGTTCAAACAGACAGAAAAAAACAAGTTTGATGAGGTTGCTCTGAGCAGTGTGCAGATGGTCAATATATAGGCACTTTGTGTGTTCCAGCATATAGTATAGGATAGATACTCCTTTGTTGATTCTTGTATATCTTAATTTCATAGTGTTCACTTTGCTTCTTTCCCCCACAATGCCGAGCCACTCTCTGAGACACTTTTGTGTGCTTTTCATCAATATTTAGTTGAATGGCAATTCCTCAGGTACAGCAGATCAGTGCACTGTCATGGCTTTGTTTTGCAGATGCGATGCATTAACTGTAGCACAGTGTAAAGGGTTGCATCCAGGGCCCTTTCAACAGTTTCTCCCTCCCTCTCTACGAACGTGATGAAGTAAAGCACGATTGTATTTTCATTCATCTTGTTGAGAACCCTCTGAATACATTTTAGTTCAGTGTTTTATTTTCAACCAACAAGGCTCAGTGCTTGTACAGTATTCATTGATTAGAACCCTCATTATTTTCTTTCTTCTCTCTATCGGTCTCTAGGTGTCTCTCTACTCTCTTCTATTATACATTTTTTTTATATAGAACATGCCTCTATTTCGGACCCCTTTTTGTGTGGACATGGTGGTTCATTCAGTAAGGTACACTTCACTGGATCACTTTGTGTCCACTGTGAAAGTCAACAGTATAATCAACGGGATGTTTTTCCCCTCTCTTTACGCTTTGCCCATTTTCACAATTTCACAATACTTTGCCGTTGGGAAAATGGATCCGTCACCTGCTGTGGTGGTTTAGCCATTGTGCTTTATGTTACAGAATACAGTGCCTTGAAAAAGTATTCATCCCCCTAAATAAAGTCCATCTGTGTGCAATCTAAATGTCACATTATCTGTCAAATGATCTCAGTACATACACCTGTTCTGAAAGGCCCCAGAGTCTGCAACACCACTAAGCAAGGGGCATCACCAAGCAAGCGGCACCATGAAGGAGCTCTCCAAACAAGTCAGGGACAAAGCTGTGGAGAAGTACATATCAGGGTTTGGTTATAAAAAAAATACCCGAAACTTTGAACATCCCACGGAGCACCATTAAATCCATTATTAAAAAATGGAAAGAATATGGCACCACAACAAACCTGCCAAGAATGGGCATTAATCAGAGAGGCAAAAAAGAGACCAAAGATAACCCTGAAGGAGCTGCAAAGCTCCACAGTGGAGATTGGAGAATCTGTCCATAGGACCACTTTAAGCCGTACACTCCATAGAGCTGGGCTTTATGGAAGTGGCCAGAAAAAAAGCCATTGCTTAAAGAAAAAATAAACAAACAATTTGGTGTTCGCCAAAAGGCATGTGGAAGACTCCCCAAACATATGGAAGAAGGTACTCTGGTCAGATGAAACTAAAATTGAGCTTTTTGGCCATCAAGGAAAACGCTATGTCTGGCACAAATCCAACACCTCTCTTCACCCCGAGAACACGATCCCCACAGTGAAGCATGGTGGTGGCAACATGCTGTCGGGATGCTTTTCATCGGCAGGGACTGGGAAACTGGTCAGAATTGAAGGAATGATGGATGCCGCTAAATACAGGGAAATTCTTGAGGGAAACCTGTTTTAGTCTTCCAGAGATTTGAGACTGGGATGGAGGTTCACCTTCCAGCAGGACAATGACCCCAAGCATACTGCTAAAGCAACACTCGAGTGGTTTAAGGGGAAATATTTAAATGTCTTGGAATGGCCTAGTCAAAGCCCAGACCTCAATCAAATTGAGAATCTGTGGTGTGACTTAAAGATTGCTGTACACCAGTGGAACCCATCCAACTTGAAGGAACTGGAGCAGTTTGACTTGAAGAATGGGCAAAATTGCAGTGGGCAGATGTGCCAAACTTATAGAGTCATACCTCAAGAGACTTGCAGCTGTATTAATGCAAAAGGTGGCTCTACAAAGTATTGACTTTGGGGGTGAATAGTTATGTACGCTCCAGTTTTCAGTTTTTTTGTCTTATTTCTTGTTTGTTTCACAATTATTATTTTTTTGCATTTATAAAGTGGTAAGCATGTTGTGTAAATCAAATATTACAAACCCCCCAAAAACTATTTCAATTCCAGGTTGTAAGGCAACAAAATATGAAAAATGCCAAGGGGGGTGAATACTTTCGCAAGCCACTGTAGAAATCTGTTACATGTTGTGTATTATTTTGAGAGCCGGATGCAAGTGAACACGAAATACTTTCTCTTTAGTTTAACTAGCAAGACAGTGTTAATTCTTTCTGTCACTGAAAGGTTGTTATTAGTAGGTGGTGAATTCTATTTCTGCGTGCGTGCGTGCACCAAAGAATTGTAGCTCCTATTTTGCTTTTCACACTCCAACATCCCTGATCAGCATCCCGTCAATAGGGCCAGGGGTTAAACCTTCATTCTTGTTCAGAGCCAGGGCTCAATCTCCCTCCCTCCACAGGCCCACATGTGATGTGCTCCCTCCCACTGCTGTGCTCCCAGTGTAAAGACCCACTGAAATCGCAGCTCTCTGTCTTTCCTCAAGGTAATACAAGAATGGGAGATTAGATGTCCTTCTTCAAGGCTTTTGTTAAGTAATTTGCCGTCTGGTTTAATAATTTAAAATGGCATTGGTGCAGCCGACACAGAAATGATATATCTTTAGGTCTGATGACTTTAGTTTGGTAGAGTTTCAGTATTATCTGTTTTTCTGTTCTCTCTGTGTGTGTGTGTGTGTGTGTGTGTGTGTGTGTGTGTGTGTGTGTGTGTGTGCATAGACGTTTGTCTGTTCCACTGGATGTCATAAGGTGAATGCACCAATTTGTAAGTCGCTCTGGATAAGAGCGTCTGCTAAATGACTTAAATGTAAATGTTTATGTGTGTTTAAACGTGTAGAAGTGTGTGTGTGTGTGTAGCTGTGGTGTTTGAGATGCACTGTCACTCACCTGAAACATGAACCAATGTTAGACCACTGCCACTGAAGTGCTCTGGGACTGTGTACTAGAGCTCCAAGGAGCTGTGTGTGTGTGTGTGTGTGTGTGTGTGTGTGTGTGTGTGTGTGTGTGTGTCACTGCAGCTCTGTGTATATGTATGTGTACACACTGATGAAATAAACATCACACACTTCTCACTCCCTGAGAGTCAGGATTGCTAGCCGACCACGGCAAAGCATCCGTGTTTGTTATTGGGTAGAAGCTGGCATGCAACGTCTTGAGATAAAAGCAATAAGAAAAAAGTCTGGATCCTATGTAAATGATTCCTCTCTTATTTATTTAAGCTGGTGCTTCTATTTACCCAGACACAACAGTTCATTTAGCCACAGTCTAATTGGCACATCAGTTTAAAAAACAATGTTTTGGTATTTTAGATATATTCGTTTTGATTCAGCAAGTGCCCTTCAGGGGTTTATCATTTCCCTTTTGCTTTCTTTTTCTTTTTTTCACTCAGTTTCTCCTCTCTTTCTACCGCACCAGTTTTAAAAAATACTTTTGGGGCACAGCTTGAAATACATTATGTATGAGTTTTTAGGAGGAATTGGAGGCTTTGTGGACTATACCACACAGTCTGGGAGTGGTGTGGGAGGAGGGTCCCTGTCTATCTGGATGTCCGTCTGTCTGTCTGAGTGTCTACTCACTGTCTTTCTGTCTCTCTCCCTGGTTGCCTCAGGTTCAATCTCATGTTCTGTCTCATCTCTCCCTCTCTCTCTTACAGTGAAGTTTGTGAACTGCGGCCAAGGTGGACTGGTGCAGTTCGAGTGCAGTAACCCGTCCGACTTCCGTATAGAGGCTGACGGGGTGGTCTACGCCCTCAGGCCATTCACCGTGTCCACCCTCCGGGCGGTGCCCCTAGTGATCGTGGCCAGGGACGAGACCAATCAGCAGCAATGGCAGACCCAAGTGAGATTAACGCCCCCTATAGGCCAGAGCCAACAGGTACGTCCAACACCTCCGCACACATCCTCTCTCCTTTCCATCCTCTCTCTCTCTCTCTCTAATATTTCCTGATTATTTGTGACTTCGGGTAGCATTGTGGAATGTTCCAATTCCAATTCCGCCCCTGCATCTAATTCCTTCCTCTTATTAGCCTCCACAGCATTCACAGATGATTTGTTCCCTAAATTGTAGCAGGTGTTCCGGGAGACTGGGATGGATGCTCGCTAATTAAAACGTAATGTGTCAATTTGAAGGGGAGCACAATCATATACTCAACGTGGTCAGTGAGTAGCGGCGCCACACAACAGATGCAGAATAGCTCCTCATAAAGACTGATTTCAATCAGCTTCCTTGTGGCGGCAGCAGCGATGTTTATGGCTGTATCTTTGTCATCCAACCAGAGGGGAGTGCATGGCAGTGCACCCCTAGTGGTGATTCAGAGAACAGGGAGCATCTGTCTCTCGGCTTCAAAGATCCTGCCATTCAGTCAACGTTCTGTAGATGAGGGAGGCCGTGTGATGTGGTTATGTAATCAAGTGTGTAATTGCGAGAGGGAACAGGGATATGAGGAGAAACAAGGCTCAAACGGCCGTGTTTGTATTTCTAGCCTCATTCTCAGTCCTGGATAATGTGTTTCTGTTCAGTTCAATGGTCATAACCTGTGAAAGTCTTTCTCTCTCACTAGCTGGAATGGTGTTAATTGGCGAGAGTGCACAGACTCACATTTAAACTCTCTGTCTCGCTCTCTCTCTCGCTCTCTCTCCAATTTTTAGGTCTGATCTTCATACATTGTGGACTCTTATTGTTAATGAACGCCTCTTAAGTACAGCACAATGAGCCTCTTTGTTCAACAAAGACACCATCTGAAAAAACATAGTATTTTCCTCCAGTCATATACAGAACAAATTAGCTGCAGAAGCAGCCCATTTCAAAAGCACCTCTCTGAAACATCACATAAAAGGCGAGTGCATTCTTTTATAAGCCTCCAGATTAAACGCACATTTTTACAGTTATGTCAAATTGGTGTGAGTGCAGTGGGCCAACAGCAGCAGCAGCAGCATTTTGTGGTTTCAAATTAAACTTGTACAGGGGATGATTTAGTGAGAGTTTTGAAAACAGCATTGTTAGGGCGCTGATGCTCATTTACCACAGTGACTCCTGCAGGTATGTGATTTTAATGACACCATTAGTCACACGTGTCACTCATTTAAAGAGAAATGTACACTTGTCCAGGCCAGATAAACAAGGGGCTTGGCCACAGTAGCTTTTAAATAGAAATAGGAAGACCATCATGGGTAATCATGTCCATTTTAGAAGACTCTGATTGACCCTAGATGTTTGTGTTGTTTTCTATGTGATTGTATGGACAGTTGTTAATTTGGCCTGGATGATTATGGTAGTAATCAATGTTCCCTCTAATTTTTCTCATCACTGAGCAAATTGCAGGTCTGCTGGGCGCAAACTCGAACATTGTGAAAATTCTGTGCAACTTCCAGCGGGTGTTTACTGTGAACACTGAGGCTGTACCCGCTTTAAATTACAGTTTTAACAGTTGCCATGTAGGCTACTGTAGCTATTTAATCATAATCTAGGCATACCAGAGTGTCCTATCATCAAAAACAATTGACAAAGAGGTGGCTGAAAATGGTGGTGATGTTGAATGCAAGAAAACACAAAATAAAATGCATTATTATTCCCATACCATTATTACAGAGAATCAGACAAATGATGCTACCCTCTGCCTATTGGCTATTTAGCTTATTTAAGCCTGTCTCAAAATGCAACATGGCCCCTTTAAGACATACAAAAGCCTTTTATCTGACTTGCTTTTGAAAGATTTCTAGAAATGTACACGTTTTGTGCTCTTGTAGGAAGCAATCCCTCCCCTATTGATGACTACAAATGATCTATAACTGGGGTAATGACTCACTAACTACCAAAGGATATGAACAAAATGTGCACATGTGGCTATATGCAGCTCTCGCTTTGATCTCAAAACAAATGCTTCTCCTGCTGTAAACACTGTCCAGGTCAAAGTAAATGGCACAGATCCATATATGATCTATTTGCATATAGGCCTCCTGCAGCTCTGATTGGTTATGCCGCACGGTCTCTGTAGAGTAAGAGCTGTGTGGTGCGTGTCAATGCAATAGAATCCTACTCAAATCAAATCAAATCAAATCAAATTTTATTTGTCACATACACATGGTTAGCAGATGTTAATGCGAGTGTAGCGAAATGCTTGTGCTTCTAGTTCCGACAATGCAGTGATAACCAACAAGTAATCTAACTAACAATTCCAAAACTACTGTCTTATACACAGTGTAAGGGGATAAGGAATATGTACATAAGGATATATGAATGAGTGATGGTACAGAGCAGCATACAGTAGATGGTATCGAGTACAGTATATACATATGAGATGAGTATGTAGACAAAGTAAACAAAGTGGCATAGTTAAAGTGGCTAGTGATACATGTATTACATAAGGATGCAGTCGATGATGTAGAGTACAGTATATACGTATGCATATGAGATTAATAATGTAGGGTAAGTAACATTATATAAGGTAGCATTGTTTAAAGTGGCTAGTGATATATTTACATCATTTCCCATCAATTCCCATTATTAAAGTGGCTGGAGTTGGGTCAGTGTCAATGACAGTGTGTTGGCAGCAGCCACTCAATGTTAGTGGTGGCTGTTTAACAGTCTGATGGCCTTGAGATAGAAGCTGTTTTTCAGTCTCTCGGTCCCAGCTTTGATGCACCTGTACTGACCTCGCCTTCTGGATGATAGCGGGGTGAACAGGCAGTGGTTCGGGTGGTTGATGTCCTTGATGATCTTTATGGCCTTCCTGTAACATCGGGTGGTGTAGGTGTCCTGGAGGGCAGGTAGTTTGCCCCCGGTGATGCGTTGTGCAGACCTCACTACCCTCTGGAGAGCCTTACGGTTGAGGGCGGAGCAGTTGCCGTACCAGGCGGTGATACAGCCCGCCAGGATGCTCTCGATTGTGCATCTGTAGAAGTTTGTGAGTGCTTTTGGTGACATGCCGAATTTCTTCAGCCTCCTGAGGTTGAAGAGGCGCTGCTGCGCCTTCTTCACGACGCTGTCAGTGTGAGTGGACCAATTCAGTTTGTCTGTGATGTGTATGCCGAGGAACTTAAAACTTGCTACCCTCTCCACTACTGTTCCATCGATGTGGATAGGGGTGTTCCCTCTGCTGTTTCCTGAAGTCCACAATCATCTCCTTAGTTTTGTTGACGTTGAGTGTGAGGTTATTTTCCTGACACCACACTCCGAGGGCCCTCACCTCCTCCCTTTAGGCCGTCTCGTCGTTGTTGGTAATCAAGCCTACCACTGTTGTGTCGTCCGCAAACTTGATGATTGAGTTGGAGGCGTGCGTGGCCACGCAGTCGTGGGTGAACAGGGAGTACAGGAGAGGGCTCAGAACGCACCCTTGTGGGGCCCCGTGTTGAGGATCAGCGGGGAGGAGATGTTGTTGCCTACCCTCACCACCTGGGGGCGGCCCGTCAGGAAGTCCAGTACCCAGTTGCACAGGCGGGGTCGAGACCCAGGGTCTCGAGCTTGATGACGAGCTTGGAGGGTACTATGGTGTTGAATGCCGAGCTGTAGTCGATGAACAGCATTCTCACATAGGTATTCCTCTTGTCCAGGTGGGTTAGGGCAGTGTGCAGTGTGGTTGAGATTGCATCGTCTGTGGACCTATTTGGGCGGTAAGCAAATTGGAGTGGGTCTAGGGTGTCAGGTAGGGTGGAGGTGATATGGTCCTTGACTAGTCTCTCAAAGCACTTCATGATGACGGAAGTGAGTGCTACGGGGCGGTAGTCGTTTAGCTCAGTTACCTTAGCTTTCTTGGGAACAGGAACAATGGTGGCCCTCTACTCCAATGCATTCTGCCTACAACAAAATCTCTTGCATAGTTTGTTTTGTTTCGGTATGTTGCATTGAAAGTGGCTAATATTGAGTTGATTCGATCACCATTGCCACAGTAAAGTGAAACGTTGATTGTGTTAACTAACAGGGAACACTAAAAAGTTTAGTGAAGTTTAACCTGTTGAGTGTAGGGGGCAGCATTTTGATGCTTGGATGAAAAGCGTACCCAAATGAAACTGCCTATTTCTCAGGCCAAGAATCTAGAATATGCATATAATTGTCAGATTAGGATAGAAAACACTCAGAAACAACCGTTTCCAAAACTGTCAAAATATTGTCTGTGAGTATAACATAACTGATATTGCAGGCGAAAACCAGAGGATAATCCAACCCGGAAGTGCTGTTTTTCCTGAAAGCTCTCTCTTCCATTGCCTGCCTTTGCTCCATTTAAATGGATATCAACCAGATTCATTTTCCTATGGCTTCCACATGGTTTGAACAGTCTTTAGACATAGTTTCAGGCTTTTATTTTGAAAAATGAGTGAGAAAGATAACATGTGCCAACAGAACGGAGCAGACATTTTCTCTCTCTCTCCTATTGAAGAAGCTACAGTCCGGTTGAAATATTATCGATTATATATTGTAAAAACAACCTTTGAGATATGATTATAAAAAACGTTTGACATGTTTCTACGAACTTTACGGATACTATTTGGAATTTTCGTCTGCCCCATCGTGACCGCTCGAGCCTGTGGATTTCAGAACATAACGCGCCAACCAAATGGAGGTATTTTGGATATAAAAATAATCTTTATGGAACAAAAGGAACATTTATTGTGTAACTGGGAGTCTTGTGAGTGCAAACATCCGAAGATCATGAAAGGTAAGTGATACATTTTCTTGCTTTTCTGACTTTCGTGATCAAACTACTTGGCTGCTAGCTGTTTGTAATGTTTTGTCTGCTGAGAGAGATGTCCTTACATAAACACTTGGTATGCTTTCGCCGAAAAGCTTTTTTAAAATCTGACACGCCAGGTGGATTAACAACAAGCTAAACTGTGTTTTGCTATATTGCAATTGTGATTTCATGAAAATTAAATATTTTTAGTAATTTAATTTGAATTTGGCGCTCTGCAATTCAGCGGATGTTGACGAAAATGTTCCCGCTAACGGGATGGGTGCATCAAGAAGTTAATCTAGTGCTTCCCATTGTGGGTTGGTACAGTATTTATTCTGTGCGGCAGTCCATTGGAGCTGCGCAGTAGTCTCTGGGCTACATAGGTAGTAATCAAATCTATAATAGAATATAGAAGTCAATCTCACCAGTTTATTGGGCCACGTGTCAGGGTTTCCCCTAAGATATTTTTTAGCAGAGGTGGCAAAGTTAGTAAAGGGGGATGGGAGGGGTTGGGGGGTTGGTAGTGGACGTGGCCAATGACGTGGTCTATGACAAAAATAATTTGATGCCCTCCACTGCTGAGACAGAATGTTTCTGTTTTAAAGCTAATTTCCTGCAAGTCTACACATTTGCCATGAGGCTGAGCGAAAATGAACAGTTTTAATGTAACTGTCCAGTGAAAATCTCACTTTTAAAAGTTCATATTATGTTAACTCATACCCAAATAACTACGGTATATAGCTCCATTATACTTTTTTCATACTTTATATCTGGTTTTAGTCGTTTAAGTCGACCCTGAAAATGTTTTACCAAATACATCATTTTTCTTCGGAAGAGCTGGTTACAATTTAGCAGCAGCGGCCCGCCATTGTTAAATTAATATAGGGGAAACACTGGTGTGGTTATGTGGTTCTCTCTCCAATGCAATGATTGTCATGAATTATCATCATGTGATCCATAATCACATCAGCGGTTAGATGCTATATTAGCAAACACTGCGAACGCATCGGCCCTAGGGGAATGTTTTAATCAATGAAAAAGTAATGATTGGCTTAGCAGTCTCAGCCCCAGCACAGTCACATATATCTATCTGTGTGTGTGGCTACAGACAAGTACAAAATCGCCTAGGGTGACCTTCCCAACCACCACGACCATCAGCATAAACATCACCGCAAGAGTCGGACTGAAAACCAAGACCTACCCTAGGCTTTAGAGAGGGCGATTTTGTACTTGTCTATAGCCACACACACACGCGCACACACACACACACACACACACACACACACACACACACACACACACACACACACACACACACACACACACACACACACACACACACACACACACACACACACACACGCCACAATCTCTCTCACACACAGTACACAAACACTCCCAAGCTCTCAGGGATACTGAAGTGTAGTCTAGCAGTCAGAGGATGTAGGGGGCAGAGAGACCTCCAGTACTCTCCAGAGATAGATAGATGTGACTGTGCTGGGGCTGAGACTGCTAAGCAAACCCTCCACACCATTCATCATTCCAGCCGCCAGGTCAGAAATAATTACCGCTCTCACTCTCTCCTTCGGTTTAATAGGGTAATAGATATTTCTGATGCATGTTCCCCGCTATCTGTCCGCTTGCCTCTCTGCATTTCAAATGTGTGAAAGCAGCATAATCGGATTTCAAACATGATTAGTGGAGGCGCTCCGACATCTCCGCAGATGGTCAGGGAGGGGCTGCGTGCATGGTGAGGCTGCGTGGGATGGGGCTCGTGTTGTAACGTGTCAAAACTGTAATTAATTTGGCTGTTTGCACAGACTGTGGCTTTAGGTTCGTTTTAGTGCTTTGGATATTGTGTAACAAATTGACGATCAGTAATTACAGACGGACGAGAGAGAGAGTTAAGAAGGTACTTTCTGAAGCGTGACTGTTCTACAGGATGACTGTTCTACCTAAGTTTGCCAGCGTCTTGTTTACATTTTCTATCGGGCATTCAAGGTTATTGTGACTTCTCTGGCGCTACTTGGGTCTCACTCCCAACAGTCTCTCTCTCTGTGGAACAGCGGAGGCAAATGGAGCCATCTGGCTATATAGAGTCTGGCTTGCAGGTACCATCCTGCTTTGTTTCAAATCACTTTCATTACAGCCAAGGGAGGATGGCACATCCATTTTAGAAGCCTGTGTGTGTGTGTGTGTGTGTGTGTGTGTGTGTGTGTGTGTGTGTGTGTGTGTGTGTGTGTGTGTGTGTGTGTGTGTGTGTGTGTGTGTGTGTGTGTGTGTGTGTGTGTGTGCGTGCGTGTGCGTGCATGCATGCGTGTGTGTGCCTGTTTGTGTGTGTGTGCCTGTTTGTGTGTGTGTGCCTCTGTGTGCGTGCATGCTTTTATCAGGACATGAGAGGAGGTCTGTGATTTAAAGCTAACTGAGGGGCTACAGTACTATCCTCGACAAAGAATCTCAAACACTACTCTCATTCCCAGCCATGGAGAAGAGAGCCTGGAAAGAGAGGCTGTTCAAAAACATCATCACATGTATGAAGGCAATGTTAGCCTTCACTGAATTCTCAAAAACGAAATGGATCCTAAAATATAATATGACCACATCAAAAAGCCTCCCCCTCCTATGTTGGGTCCTCTAGCTGGTATAGTTCAATGAGTATGTTTACATGCATACTAATAATTCGATATTAAACTGATTATGGCAGTAGGTCGAGTGTAGCTTTAGTCATGTAAACATCTTAATCGGCCTAAGGTCATAATCGAAGTCAGCATACGCCGATTAAAACACCTGGTTTTCGGAGCAATCTTTGGAAGAATTAGGAAATGTAAACACCTTAATCTGATTTCAAGCTGTGTATTTTATCTGTGCATGTTCTAGCACTATCCGAGCGAGCCTCCCTCTTCTTATGCCCAAGTTTATTTTGATTGCTGATTTTCTGCATTTATCACTCCTATCAGGTAGCCTGATTTCAGATGTGTCCATGTAAACAGGATTATTAAGGAAATCATTATTCTTGCAAAGCATGTAAACGTTTGATATTAACAAAGCATGCAAAATGATATTACCAAAAACTATTTTAGGCTGTCAAGAATTTGCATTATTTCCATAACTTCATTGGTAGGTAAAGATAATTTGTCTTCTGGCTACTGTATAAAAGGTCTACCTAAAGCCATTGGTTTTTACATGTGTCAAGTTGGTAAACAGATGTTATTTCTCTCCTCCAGGTCCAAGATATCCCAGCTCCCCCAGCTCTGTCCCAGGGTCTCCAGGAGATCTGGTTCCCATCGCGGCAGACAGACAGCAGCTCTGTGGGCCAGCTCAAACGCATGAAAAGGGACTGGGTAATCCCCCCAATCAACGTCCCAGAGAACTCCAGAGGAGAGTTCCCCCAGGACCTGGTCCGGGTAAGATGCCACACACATAGGCACACACACACACACACACACACACACACACACACACTCACACTCACACACTCACACACACACACACACACACACACACACACACACACACACACACACACACGCAGACACCGGTTATCCACAACCTGAAAGGAGACGGTACCCTTATTCTGAGCTTCATGGTTCTATGGAGCAGCAGCAGATTTTGGACCGGTCATTTCTGTTCTACCAGCATTATCACTCAATCCACCACCATATTGACTCCACGTCCTGAAAGGTCAAGTGCTTGTGCTAAAGTATCTGATTTCCCTCTCCCAGTCAGGCAAGCCGTCACTATGAATGTCCCTGCTATTATGTAGCTTTAGAGATGAGAGTGAAAAGGACAAAGAGCCCTCCAGTGGCTTGTTTCCCTCAGGTTTCCTGTTGAGATATTATCCTCACCTTATCATGTGCTCAAGGGGCAAGAGGTGGGTGGATATGAATGATGGAGGACTGGCTATCCTTCTCATGTCAGTTAAGAAGTATATCCTTTCTCAACATAAGCTTACTGGTTCCTGACATAGTGCTAAATCCAGTATATACTGTCTGTGTGTATTATATTTAATCCAGAAGCATTAGGGGGCTGAGTTTAATGGATGACACAAGGGAGAGGCACCAGGCACCATCCAGACACACCATGGATACCAAAGCTTATGGGTAGAGATAGACAGGCCAGGGAAGACACAGAGGCTCAAATACATCACACTCACATATAGTTTAGACACATACACACACGTAAGGGAGGAAGATCTGTCTGTACCACTCACCAACGGGACTCTAGCGCGGGGCGACACACCAACACCGAGCAGTTTATATACCCACAATTGATTATTGATCATTGACCAACGTACTTTTGGGTTCTGAAACAGATCCGGTCGGACAATGACAAGAACCGCTCCCTGAGGTACAGTGTGACTGGACCAGGAGCTGACCAGCCGCCCACTGGCATCTTCATCATCCACCCCATCTCTGGAGAGCTGTCCGTCATGAAACCCCTGGATAGAGAACACATTTCCAACTTCCATGTAAGTCTCATACACACACACATGGATCTACGTTAGAGAGAGGAGATGATTAGGACCACGCATACTGACAAAGTCAAGATCCACTTTGGATCAAAACGTTGTTATTTTCTAGCCAAATAACGGGAAGTGGAGCAATAGTGTATGTGGGTCCTATTCATCCCAAGCTTTCTTTGGTTCAGCACCACCTAAAGTGATGTGCATTCACTTTAGGTGATAGAGAGAGAAGCTTGTCCTTGTGCAGTTCAGTGAACAGGAGAAACAGCAGACATGCTGAACAGTTACAGTAAAAGGTTTCTAAACAGTGTACCAAGCATTAAGCATTCTTTATCCAGAGGTATGTGTCCTCTTTGGCTAATACATTGTCTGTATATTCCAGGAGGTTGACTGGCATGTGCTCAAGGTCCCTTGGTAGTCAGGGTGAGACTTGTATTAGACAGTGGGCAGACAGATAAATTGCAGGTTTGTAATGAAAGTATAATGGAGCAGGCATCGCTGGAAGCGCTGCACTGTGAACAAACAAGCATTTACATTATTGAAAGGCACATTTCTGGGTTTATTTTTTTTCTATAATTGGAAATAGCTGAAGTAAGAGAGCCATTGCAATGCCAAAGTTCTGCTCAGGCAAATTTAAGTGTTTTTGCTGAATGTTTATCGTTTGGTTCTTGCATGCATGTGTATGCATGTGTCCACCACAGTCAGCTGAGTGCTGATATCTCTCTGGTGTCTCCCTACAGCTGAGAGCCCATGCTGTGGATCTGAATGGTAACCAAGTAGAGAGCCCCATCGACATTGTAATCAATGTGATTGACATGAACGACAACCGGCCAGAGTTCATCCATCAGATATGGAACGGCACGATCCCTGAGGGCTCTAAACCAGGTAGTGGCCTAGACCAACCTCCCAGCCTTCCTATCCTCTGGCCTTCGGGGCCACTAAGCTATCAGTAGATAAAACAGCATTGATTAATCACAGGGGGTAATCATTTTGTTTGCTGCTGTTCGATATGGATAAGATCTCTGCCGATAGAATGTATTCTCTTGTGGAAGTGCTTTGTCAACATTTCAGACAAAGCCAAAGTTTTTGGGGGGCTATGTTTTGTCTGTGCTCCATATTAGTCAATGGATCCTCATAAAAGGGAAGTAGTTTAATGACTGTAGGTAAATTAAACGCAGTACTGAAATAAAACAAGGTCATACTGTTTTACAAACCCTTGTTAAATCCCCTATTTGCATCTTCTGTCTGTCTTGTCATCACTCAGGGACCTTTGTTATGACGGTAACGTCTGTTGACAAAGATGACCCCAAAACAGCCAATGGGATGCTGCGCTACAAGATTGTATCCCAGAATCCTGAGAGCCCGACATCCAACATGTTCACCATCAACAATAAGACAGGAGGCATCATTACCGTCGCAGCCGGCCTGGACAGAGAGGTACGCAAATCAGGAGTTTGTGTATGCGTGTGCACGCGCATATGTGTGCCTATTAAACCCCCAATGCAGTAGCATTAAGGTTACAGTCCCAGTATCAGAGCCATTAATCACATTAATTCATGTGTGCGCCTCCTTTGCTGCACACCACTCCACTAACATGCATAAGTCAAGATATCCTTTCCTTTGTTTACCTAAATGAGCTGTGGATTGCAGATACAGATTTGAAAACAAACAGAACAGTGTAGTTTTGGGTTGTTTTTGCTGATGATAATCTTCACTGTGTCTCAAAACTAATTAAGCTCGCTAAGCATGACTGATTACCATTTTACCAACGGAGCCCAGAAATGGACTCATCGCCCACTTCATACTTATTGCCTCTAACAAGGAGGCAACATGCATCATTGAGCAGATAAATGTTTATTTTTCTCCCCGTTGCTATTAATGGGAACACTCTCCTATTTAATTGCATGGCGATGGTCTTGCTTATACTGGATGGAAGTGACAAAATAAATATATAAGTTGAGGTGGGGAAACAAAGCCAGTTGGTGCAATTCTGGCGAGGGCAATCTGGCTAGCTGGCCTGCTATATCAAGTTCACCCCTGGGGCCACTGTTATAGCTGTTATATGTACGGCAGTTGCCACCGTGAAAGTAATTTGCCCAATTCTCATTACCTAGTCACTTGAGTGGCTTTTAATGTGAAGGGAGTAATTTATTACAGTGGGATTACCCATCATGCACCATGATGCTACACATAGTGGAAATGTGGAAGTGTTGCACTCCCACAGCAAGCAGACTTCTATAAATCCTTTCTCTCTCCACAGGGAAATGACTTGATCATTGTGAGAATAACTAGGATTCCTCAACATCCTCATTGTGGTTTGACAGATATTAGTTTGTTAGGATAAGAGAAATCGAATTTAATAATTTAGAGAAATTAAAAATGATCATTAGTTTGGTTTATGTAAGATTCAACCTACACGTAAGGCTCAACACAAGGGTTTAGGTGTTATTCGTATACATAATTAATTATTTTCCAACATGTTATTCTTCTTGCAGAAAGTGCCTCAGTACACGTTGATCATCCAGGCCACAGACATGGAGGGCAACCCCATGTACGGTCTCTCCAACACCGCCACCGCCGTCATCAAAGTCACGGACATCAATGACAACCCACCGGAGTTCACTGCAGAGACGGTGAGAAAGAACACAGCTTCACATCCATGTACTACACCACACTGTGTGTTACAGTCATAGCACTGTCACACTGTCTATATGTACATAACCCACACACAGTACACACTCAGTCTTGCTTGCAGATGTTGACACATGTAAGTTCTGACATCCTAAGTACATCAGGCAGACAAAGAGAGGAGATGAGCGAGAGCAGAGGAGAAGAGAGCAGAGAAAGGTGCTGAATGTATTTGTGAGAGATGCTTCCCCTCTGTGTAATGTAAGTGTATTGTTTTTCTATCAGACCGAGATGGTGAAGATAACATGATAAGTTGCTGTGGACATTTATTTACCTGAAATGTCGGGAGTGTAGTGCTGGAGCACAGAGCCTGTGTTTTCCACTGGCGCAGCAGTATGTCTAACTGCTCTCTAACTGCTCTCTGTCCCATCCCCCATCTTTTATTAATGCAGTTCTTTGGAGAGGTGCCTGAGAACCGGGTGAATGTCATCGTGGCCAACCTAACGGTGACAGACAAAGACCAGCCCAACACGCCAGCCTGGAACACTGTCTACAAGATCACCGGGGGCGACCCCACCGGCAGGTTCTCCGTGCCAACCGACCCCACCACTAACGAGGGCCTGGTAACTGTTGTCAAGGTGAGACTGGCTGCTACCCCCTCAGACTCAATCCACCCCCCCATGGGGGCCCCCCTATGGGTCACTGACCATGAATAGCGAAGACAGCTCTTAAAGATTAATTGAATAGTTTATAATGCCTTCTATGTTTGCAAGCTATAGGAGTTATCTATAGCAGAGAGAGCAAAGGTGCATGTCAACTGTTTTATTTAACTCTCTCTCTGTGTGTGTGTGTGTGTGTGTGTGTGTGTGTGTGTGTGTGTGTGTGTGTGTGTGTGTGTGTGTGTGTGTGTGTGTGTGTGTATAGCAATTGAAGACTAATTGGTAGACTGTTGTAGAACTAGCTACAGTAGCTCCTAGTTGACTTCTCCTGGGCTCTTTGTCTTATGGCATTAGAAAAATGATAGTAATATTTTACTGATCAAGAAAAGCAGAATACATACTTTATCCATCCATTCTCTTACACTCAATGAAACATACAGTACACTTATATACTGTTGGTTTCCTCCCTACAGCCAATCGACTATGAGATCAGCAGGACGTACGTGTTGACGGTGGTAGCGGTGAACGAGGTGTCCCTCGCCCGGGGCATCCACTCCCCTCGCCAGTCCACCGCCACGGTCTCCATCAGGGTCATCGATGTCAACGAGAGCCCTAACTTTGAACCCAACCCCAAACTCATCAAACTTGAGGAGGGGATGCAACCAGAATCAGCACTAACCACCTTCACAGCACAGGACCCTGATAGATTCATGCAGCAGACCATTAGGTAGTAATGGCACTAAATAGCTGTATTCATGCAGAATTGTTCCTACAGTTTGCTCAAAGCACTGACTAGCATTACGTCAATGAAAACATTCCCTTTTACTGAACATTCAACACCTTTAGCCTTACATTTACATGTCTGCATGAGAGAAAAACTAACATGTAAGGTTGTCTTGTATCTTCTGTAAGCTTTCCTCGTCCTCTGTAAATGTACACACTGAAGAAGGCTGTGAAGCCTGATGCAGTGAAAATCATTTTAAAAAGTAGAATCAGGAAGTAAGCTTTATGTGACATCTTTTTGAGTGCAGACCCATTACACCTTTTTGTTTGTTTGAATTTGCGGGTTTTACGCACCAATCAAGCTTGTGGGAGAGCGCAATGGTTCTCTTTTGACTCGTCCTTTGTATTCTCAGATACACCAGGCTCTCAGACCCAGCCAACTGGCTGAGAATCGACCCTAACACCGGGCACATCACAACCATCGCCGTCCTGGACCGTGAATCGCCCTACGTGAAGGACAACATGTACAGCGCCACCTTCCTGGCCTCTGACAGCGGTACGTAGCCTAGCCATCAGGCTCTAATATCTGCTTCCCACAAGTAACCTAGGAGAATATTGTTTTTAGCTAGCAAAAATGTCAAACCTAGCTACCTTGTTCAAGGTTAATATTGTCCCTGACATCAATGTAGCAAAAGCCACCCTGTTGAAGGAATTGTTTCCGAGCCAGCCCAGACTAAACAGACACACTGTGGAAGTGTTCACCTCTCTCCTCTCTCCTTCCCTGACTGGATTTACCTCTGTTCAGGTTTAGCCTGTTCCACGGAGGACAGCACAGGCCAATAGGCTTAAACTCACCCAATATAGAGTTTTCTCAGCATTAATAGGTTAGGATTGGATGACTAGCTCCTTTGAGCGTGGCCTGAATGGCAAAAAAAGCCTCTTAGCCCCATGAATACATAGAGGAGCTGAGGCTCTGGGGCTCCGGGGCTAAGGCAACGACAGTAGGCTCTTCTCTGTCTGTCTGCTTTAGTATTCTCACCCCGTGGCCTCCCCCTTCGTCAGGAAGACACACTCTCTTCAGATCACACACCCAGACCCTCTGCCCTCCCCCCATCTGGAGGGGTCCTGTCCCTGCAGGGTGGCTGCTGCTGCTCCTCTATGCCCTAGTTTACCACCAAGCACCAGGCTCAGGATAAGGACTTTATGCATTACCACAGTGCAGTGAGACATCATGCATTAAAATGAGGCAGATCACTTCTTTATATATTTCCCCTTATGGTTATGTTGATTTATTAAAATCTATATTTTTATCAATGTACGTGTGTGTGCGTGCGTGTGTCTCTGTCTGTCTGTGTGTGTTGTCCCGTCCAGGCATCCCCCCAGCGAGCGGTACAGGCACCCTGCAGATCTTCCTGCTGGACATAAATGACAACGCGCCCCATGTCTACCCCCAGGAGACTGAGATGTGTGAGAAACCTGAGCCCAACGGCTTCAACATCACAGCACTAGACGGAGACCTCAGCCCCAATGCCGGACCCTTCGCATTCGAGCTGGCTAACAGGCCCTCAGACATACAGAGAAACTGGACCATCACACGGCTCAGTGGTAAGACACAACAATAACAAAATGAGGGCTAATCGATATACCTGGGCCTGTGGGTTGGCAGTACTTCTGGTTTTCATTCTTCCCATGTAATCAGAGACCGATTTAGACCTGGGTCACCAAGAGCCATTCTGGCCAATAAATGACATTCATCAATTAACTGCCAGTGAAAATGGAGAACCACTGTGTGGCCCTAGTTATTTGGATGGTGATAATAGGGTTTGGGACTGTATGTGCTTGGCACTGGCATAGAGGCAGTACTATATAGGCTTCATGTCCGTGGGTTGACATGTGGTTTCAGGCTTTCCATAGGGTCAGGTGCAGTGACCTATAACAGTAGACAGTGTTCACAGTGTGGGTTCCTCACATGACCTTAATGTAGACAATGTACTATAAAAGAGATTAATAGCAGGCCTTCGCTTTATCAAGCAGCTCACTAATTGATTATGCTAATTATGCCAACACAAAAAAAGAGGAATGACTCATTTGTTGTGCGTTGCTAGCGGTTAGATGTTGTGAGTGTAAAACATAGTGAATAAATATCTTAATAGTATAACAGCCAAATGGTTAGTAGGAGCTGGGGGAGTTTAGCCTAAGCGCCATTATCAAAAGGTCATCAGTGGGTTTATAAAATTATAAATATAAATCCTGACCATGTTTTGGATGACATATGCTGGCAACGTCCAGGTATAGGAAGTTATGCTGTTCTGTTCAGCTTTTTTTCCCAGTAGTAATAAGTTGATTATCTAATTTGTATACTCAATATAGATAAGTTCAGAGATGAAATAGTTGCACTTGGATTTGTTATGTAGAGGTCAAGGTTAGTGTTGTTTTGTGTTATTTAGTTTTTTGTCGTGAAGTAACATTTTTCTATTTCTCTCGCTTTCTCTTCCTTTACGTCTCCCTCCCTCCTGCTCTCATCCTCCCCCACTCCCTCCCACCCCCAGGTGACTTTGCCCAGTTGAGCCTGAAGATCGGTTTCCTGGAAAGCGGCATCTACGAGATCCCTATCATCATCACTGACTCTGGCAACCTGCCCATGTCCAACACATCCTACCTGCGGGTCAAGGTGTGTCAGTGTGACCACAACGGGGACTGCACCGACCAGCAGCACATTGTCGCTGCAGGGCTGGGCACGGGCGCCATCATCGCCATCCTGCTCTGCATCATTATCCTGCTCAGTGAGTGTCCCACTGCCGCTTTGCCTCAGTGCACGCATGCACACACACACACACACACACACACACACACACACACACACAGGACACCAGTGCCGTCACTCCGCCCACCGCACACATACAGTGGCTTGCGAAAGTATTCACCCCCTTGGCAGTTTTCCTATTTTGTTGACTTACAATCTGCAGTTAAAATAGATTTTTGGGGGGTTTGTATCATTTGATTTACACAACATGCTTTGAAGATGCAAAATCTTGTTTTATTGTGAAACAAAGCATGAAATCCAAGTAAAAATCTATTCAAATTACAGGTTGTAATGCAACAAAATAGGAAAAAACGCCAAGGGGATGAATACTTTTACAAGGCACTGTACAAAACAAGATAAATGTCACCCCTTACCATTCCTAAACATAGCCGCAGGGATTGTTAAGGAGCTAAACGTCATGCCCAAGAGATAGCAGTAGATTATTTCTGGATTACCCAAAAGATAGATAGCACTGATCAATCTCGTGGCACGGTTTACATTCTGAATTTATTTACATGTGTATGCAAAATATCTTATGTTTTGTAATATGGGATATTTTGCTCTCTTTTTATTTCTTAATATCTCTCACTCTCGATCCCTCTCTGCCTCCCTTTCCATTCCTTCTCTGTAGTTCTTGTGTTGTTGTTTGTGGTATGGATGAAGCGTCGTGATAAGGAGCGTCAGGCCAAGCAGCTGCTTATTGACCCTGAGGACGATGTCAGAGACAACATCCTGAAGTATGATGAGGAGGGAGGAGGAGAAGAGGACCAGGTAGAGAAACACACCCACAGTCACACACACTCACATATACTAACATATATACACACAGACACACACACACACACACACACACACACACACATGCATGCAGACGTGCACACACACACACAGTCACACACACTCACATATACTAACATATATACACACACACACACACACACACACACACACACACACACACACACATGCATGCAGACGTACACACACACATTTACATTGACATTTAAGTCATTTAGCAGACGCTCTTATCCAGAGCGACTTACAAATTGGTGCATTCACCTTATGACATCCAGTGGAACAGTAGTGCATCTAAATCTTTTAAGGGGGGGTGAGAGGGATTACTTTATCCTATCCTAGGTATTCCTTAAAGAGGTGGGGTTTCAGGTGTCTCCGGAAGGTGGTGATTGACTCCGCTGTCCTGGCGTCGTGAGGGAGTTTGTTCCACCATTGGGGGGCCAGAGCAGCGAACAGTTTTGACTGGGCTGAGCGGGAACTGTACTTCCTCAGTGGTAGGGAGGCGAGCAGGCCAGAGGTGGATGAACGCAGTGCCCTTGTTTGGGTGTAGGGCCTGATCAGAGCCTGGAGGTACTGAGGTGCCGTTCCCCTCACAGCTCCGTAGGCAAGCACCATGGTCTTGTAGGGATGCGAGCTTCAACTGGAAGCCAGTGGAGAGAGCGGAGGAGCGGGGTGACGTGAGAGAACTTGGGAAGGTTGAACACCAGACGGGCTGCGGCGTTCTGGATGAGTTGTAGGGGTTTAATGGCACAGGCAGGGAGCCCAGCCAACAGCGAGTTGCAGTAATCCAGACGGGAGATGACAAGTGCCTGGATTAGGACCTGCGCCGCTTCCTGTGTGAGGCAGGGTCGTACTCTGCGGATGTTGTAGAGCATGAACCTACAGGAACGGGCCACCGCCTTGATGTTAGTTGAGAACGACAGGGTGTTGTCCAGGATCACGCCAAGGTTCTTAGCGCTCTGGGAGGAGGACACAATGGAGTTGTCAACCGTGATGGCGAGATCATGGAACGGGCAGTCCTTCCCGGGAGGAAGAGCAGCTCCGTCTTGCCGAGGTTCAGCTTGAGGTGGTGATCCGTCATCCACACTGATATGTCTGCCAGACATGCAGAGATGCGATTCGCCACCTGGTCATCAGAAGGGGGAAAGGAGAAGATTAATTGTGTGTCGTCTGCATAGCAATGATAGGAGAGACCATGTGAGGTTATGACAGAGCCAAGTGACTTGGTGTATAGCGAGAATAGGAGAGGGCCTAGAACAGAGCCCTGGGGGACACCAGTGGTGAGAGCACGTGGTGTGGAGACGGATTCTCGCCACGCCACCTGGTAGGAGCGACCTGTCAGGTAGGACGCAATCCAAGCGTGGGCCGTGCCGGAGATGCCCAACTCGGAGAGGGTGGAGAGGAGGATCTGATGGTTCACAGTATCGAAGGCAGCCGATAGGTCTAGAAGGATGAGAGCAGAGGAGAGAGAGTTAGCTTTAGCAGTGCGGAGCGCCTCCGTGATACAGAGAAGAGCAGTCTCAGTTGAATGACTAGTCTTGAAACCTGACTGATTTGGATCAAGAAGGTCATTCTGAGAGAGATAGCGGGAGAGCTGGCCAAGGACGGCACGTTCAAGAGTTTTGGAGAGAAAAGAAAGAAGGGATACTGGTCTGTAGTTGTTGACATCGGAGGGATCGAGTGTAGGTTTTTTCAGAAGGGGTGCAACTCTCGCTCTCTTGAAGACGGAAGGGACGTAGCCAGCGGTCAGGGATGAGTTGATGAGCGAGGTGAGGTAAGGGAGAAGGTCTCCGGAAATGGTCTGGAGAAGAGAGGAGGGGATAGGGTCAAGCGGGCAGGTTGTTGGGCGGCCGGCCGTCACAAGACGCGAGATTTCATCTGGAGAGAGAGGGGAGAAAGAGGTCAGAGCACAGGGTAGGGCAGTGTGAGCAGAACCAGCGGTGTCGTTTGACTTAGCAACGAGGATCGGATGTCGTCGACCTTCTTTTCAAAATGGTTGACGAAGTCATCTGCAGAGAGGGAGGAGGGGGAGGGGGAGGAGGATTCAGGAGGGAGGAGAAGGTTGCAAAGAGCTTCCTAGGGTTAGAGGCAGATGCTTGGAATTTAGAGTGGTAGAAAGTGGCTTTAGCAGCAGAGAGAGAAGAGGAAAATGTAGAGAGGAGGGAGTGAAAGGATGTCAGGTCCGCAGGGAGGCGAGTTTTCCTCCATTTCCGCTCGGCTGCCCGGAGCCCTGTTCTGTGAGCTCGCAATGAGTCGTCGAGCCACGGAGCGGGAGGGGAGGACCGAGCCGGCCTGGAGGATAGGGGACATAGAGAGTCAAAGGATGCAGAAAGGGAGGAGAGGAGGGTTGAGGAGGCAGAATCAGGAGATAGGTTGGAGAAGGTTTGAGCAGAGGGAAGAGATGATAGGATGGAAGAGTAGAGAGTAGCGGGGAGAGAGAGCGAAGGTTGGGACGGCGCGATACCATCCGAGTAGGGGCAGTGTGGGAAGTGTTGGATGAGAGCGAGAGGGAAAAGGATACAAGGTAGTGGTCGGAGACTTGGAGGGAGTTGCAATGAGGTTAGTGGAAGAACAGCATCTAGTAAAGATGAGGTCGAGCGTATTTCCTGCCTTGTGAGTAGGGGGGAAGGTGAGAGGGTGAGGTCAAAAGAGGAGAGGAGTGGAAAGAAGGAGGCAGAGAGGAATGAGTCAAAGGTAGACGTGGGGAGGTTAAAGTCGCCCAGAACTGTGAGAGGTGAGCCGTCCTCAGGAAAGGAGCTTATCAAGGCATCAAGCTCATTGATGAACTCTCCGAGGGAACCTGGAGGGCGATAAATGATAAGGATGTTAAGCTTGAAAGGGCTGGTAACTGTGACAGCATGGAATTCAAAGGAGGCGATAGACAGATGGGTAAGGGGAGAAAGAGAGAATGACCACTTGGGAGAGATGAGGATCCCGGTGCCACCACCCCGCTGACCAGAAGCTCTCGGGGTGTGCGAGAACACGTGGGCAGACGAAGAGAGAGCAGTAGGAGTAGCAGTGTTGTCTGTGGTGATCCATGTTTCCGTCAGTGCCAAGAAGTCGAGGGACTGGAGGGAGGCATAGGCTGAGATGAACTCTGCCTTGTTGGCCGCAGATCGGCAGTTCCAGAGGCTACCGGAGACCTGGAACTCCACGTGGGTCGTGCGCGCTGGGACCACCAGATTAGGGTGGCCGCGGCCACGGGGTGTGGAGCGTTTGTATGGTCTGTGCAGAGAGGAGAGAACAGGGATAGACAGACACATAGTTGACAGGCTACACAAGAGGCTACGCTAATGCAAAGGAGATTGGAATGACAAGTGGACTACACGTCTCGAGTGTTCAGAAAGTTAAGTTTACGTAGCAAGAATCTTATTGACTAAAATGATTAAAATGATACAGTACTGCTGAAGTAGGCTAGCTGGCAAAGGCTGCGTTGTTGACTATGTAGGCTAGCTGGCAGTGTCTGCGTTGTTGACACTACACTAATCAAGTCGTTCCGTTGAGTGTAATGGTTTCTACTGTGCTACTGTGCTGCTATTCGGGGCTAGCTGGCTAGCTAGCAGTGTTGATTTACGTTACGTTGCGTTAAAAGAACGACAATAGCTGGCTAGCTAACCTAGGAAATCGCTCAAGACTACACAATTATCTTTGATACAAAGACGGCTATGTAGCTAGCTATGTAGCTAGCTACGATCAAACAAATCAAGCCGTTGTACTGTAATGAAATGAAAAATGTGATACTACCTGTGGAGCGAGCGAAATGCGACCGGATTGTTGAGTGCGGAAGTTCTGTTACGTTAAGGACGACAAATAGCTGGCTAGCTAACCTCGGTAAATTAAGATAATCACTCTAAAACTACACACTCTAAACTACACAATTATCTTGGATACGAAGACAGCAAAGACAACTATGTAGCTAGCTAACACTACACTAATCAAGTCGTTCAGTTGAGTGTAAGTTGTGCTGCTAATCGGTAGACGGTGGACTAGCTAACGGTAGACGTTAGCTAGCTAGCTAGCTGCAGGGCGGTGTGGACTGCGTTAGGACGACGAAATACGATAATTACGCAATTATCTATGATACAAAGACGGCTATGTAGCTAGCTAAGAAGAAAAATTGCTAAGATTAGACAAATCAAACCGTTGTACTATAATGAAATGTAATGAAATGTAATACTACCTGCGGACCGAGTGCAGATGCGACCGCTCGCTCCAACCCGGAAGACACACACACACACACACACACACACACACACACACACACACACACACACACAAGACATCAGATTACTTACAATACTAACCCACACTTTTTGTAATAAACTCCAGTTATTACAAGGGAATGATTTTGTAAATGTCTGGTAATATCATTAACAAATGGAGTGTGTTCTTGCCATGGGCCCATTTTGTGATGGACTCCACACACTGGGCCAGGTAGTGTTCAGGGCTGGTTATTGCAGTGATAATGTAATTGGGAGACAGACATCTGCTGCTGTGTTATAATGAAGCTCCATCTACATATCTACCAATTATTGAGCAGGAGGGAACATGCACACACAAAGGCACACACACACACACACAAACAGACACACATACACACACACACTGGCACACACACACATACACACAGGCACACATACACAGAGGCAAACACCCAGAAACACACACACACACTGTAATGTCTGAAGACACTGTGATTATAACCCTCCTCAAAGACCTTAGAAGCAGGAAGGCTGACACATTTCATATTTATCGAAAGAAAACAAGCTTCCATTTTGAGCTAGGGGGAGGAGGAGGGATGGATGTCAGAAGGAAATGGTCTTGTCTATGGAATCTGGAAGTCAGTCCGTCGGGGCTGTATTGTGGGTAAAAAATGAACCAGACTGTCCCAGTGATGGGGACTATATAATGCCTCACCTCTGTTCTCCCTATCTCTCCTGCTGGGGAGGAAATTGAAGTGTCAGTGCAGTGGCCGCTCGGCGCTCTCAAAGTATTTTTTTTAGTTGCTGACTGCCATTACCTGGGTTTTTATTAGTCCATGTGGCACGCATTCTACCAAGAGGAGACAGATGATCAGCACACACACTGGCCATGTGGGAAGTGGAGAATTATGTGGTGCAGAAAGAATATCAAATTCCAGAAACTTCTGTGGAAGTTTTGTAAGTTGATAGAGAAACTCAATTGTGATGAGTGTTATTTGAGCCCTGCCTGCACTTAAATGCAGTCTCAAACTGAAGTACATCTTTGGGTAACACTTTATTTGGATTGTTCTAAGTAGATGGTTTGTACAGTGGCTTGCGAAAGTATTCACCCCCCTTGCATTTTTCATATTTTGTTGCATTACAACCTGCTTAGTAATTTTGCATATGTTGACCACATTTAAACTAACTACCCACTAACCCAAATCCTTATCCTAACTCTAAACTTAACCCTTACCCTAGCCCTAACCATACCCTAACCCTTATTCATAACCTAACCTTAGCAAGCATTTGCTTATCGACATATTGTTTGTTGATAGTATGACAATCTGTAGATCATCTACATGGGACTATCCAAATAAAGTTTTACCTCTTGATCTCTGTCTAGTTTTTCAAAGGACCCCAGTGGAACGCTGCATATGATGTCGTTATAAATACATATGGAAATTGTTATTTCGAGGCCACACAAACAAAATAGCTTGAAGATCTGGAAAAACAGTCCTGTTATTAAATTACCACCGGGCTATTTTTTCTTGACAGAACAAACCTATTTATGCAGCCGCAGCAGGTATCCTAATTAATCATTCAATTGTCAAATGGAAAAAAGGGTGGAAAACAGTAATCCTCACTCAGAGGAAGGACTCAGTCAGCCAATAGGTACAGCTCAGGGCCATTGTCAGCCAAACCTTTGCTTTAAGCAGAATATTAAATAGATATTTGAAGTGAAAATAGGGCCTAAGAAATTCCCCCTCTTACGTGATGAGTTTGTTTATCCGATGTTATTGTGGTTGTTTACTGCCCAGCTCCACCCATTTTAAGATCAAGGGGAGGCTAAAGTCCAACATTGGAATGTCCAGCCACAGTGTTGGTGATACATTGTGTTGTCCGGGCGTGGCAGGGGAAATGATATGTCTGCGGGTTGGTGCTTAGTGGTGTGATGTGTGAAGAATGGTTACCTTGAGGGCGTAGTGTGTCATCATTATCCAGTTGTGGCTCTGTGACTGTAATTTTATGGCGTAGTTCTCTGTTACTAAGCCCTGACCTCTGGGATGACCCTGTAGCGTAGAAGGTCATGGAAGGGTCACAGGGAGATGGGCGGGGAGGAGGACAGAGGCTAGAGGGGACGCACACATGGCATTCTGCTCTAGGATGTGTAACGGCCATTGTCCCCTTCCAGCCAATGTGACTGTCAATCTGTGTGTTTGGATGTTTATATTAAGAGAAACATGATCAATGTGTTTATATTAAATGAAGCATGATACATGTGTTTTATTAGACCGCTGCGCCACTCAGGAGGCATCGTATCATGTTTATTTGAATAGAAACACATGGATCATGTTTATCTTTAAGATAAACATGATCCATGTGTTTCTATTCAAATAAACATGATACGATGCCTCCTGAGTGGCGCAGCGGTCTAAGGCACTGCAGCGGTCTAAGGTGTCACTTATGGACCCGGGTTTAATCCCGGACTGTATCACAAACGGCCGTGATCGGAAGTCCCATAGGGCGGCGCACAATTGGCCCAGCGTCGTCCGGTTTAGGGGAGGGTTTGGCCTGCGGGGGGCTTTACTTGGCTCATCGCACTCTAGCGACCCCTTGTGGCGGGCTGACCTCAGTCGTCAGTTGAACAGTGTTTTCTCCGACACATTGGTGCGGCTGGCTTCTGGGTTAAGCGGACATGTGTTAAGAAGCGCGGTTTAGCTGTTTTTCGGAGGACACATGACTAGACCTTCACCTCCAGAGCCCGTTGGGGTTGCAGCAGTGAGATAAGATTGAAATTGGGGAGAAAAAGGGTGTACATTTGTTCATATTAAGATAAACATGATCCATGCATTTTTTATTAAGATAAACATGAGCCATGTGGTTATATTAAGACAAACCTGATACATGTGTTTATATGAACAACATTTTTTGTGTGTCTGTGTTTGTGTCTATTTTTATTTTTTTTCAGGCATGTACAGTGCCTTCTAAAAAAGTATTCATAGCCCTTCACCTTTTGTTGTGTTTTTTTAAGCCAAAACTGTAACTCGGCCACTCAGGAACATTCACTGTTTCTTGGTAAGCAACTCCAGTGTAGATTTGGCCTTGTGTTTTAGGTTATTGTCCTGCTGAAAGCTGAATTCATCTCACAGTGTCTGGTGGAAAGCAGACTAAACCAGGTTTTCCTCTAGGATTTTGCATTTGTGCTTAGCTTCATTCTGCTTATTTTTTCATCCTGAAAAACTCCCCAGTCCATAACGATTACAAGCATACCTATAACATGATGCAGCCATCACTATACTTGAAAATATGGAGAGTGGTGCTCAGTAATGTGTTGTACTTGATTTGCCCCAGATATAACACTTCATGTTTAGGACAAAAGGTTAGTTGCTTTGCCATATTTTTGGGTTTATTTTTGAGTTTGACTTTAGTGCCTTGTTGCAAACAGGATCTATGCTTTGGGAATATATTTATTCTGCACAGGGTCCCATATTTTACCTCTGTCAATTAGGTTAGTATTGTGGAATAACTACAATGTTGTTGATCCTTCCTCGGTTTTCATTATCCTGACACCATTCATATCACCAACATGGATACTTGTTAAAACCTCTCTGGGATATGTGGGACCCACCTGGCCAAAAGCCAGGGAAAATACAGAGTGCCAAATTCAAAGAAATTACTATAAAAATCAAACTTTCATTAAGTCACACATGCAAAATAGCAAATTAAAGCTACACTTGTCACATGTCAGATTTGAAAAAGGATTTTCAGCGTAAGCAAACAATGCTATTATCTGAGGATAGCACCATAGTAAACAAAGAGAGAAAAGCACATTTCAACCCTGCAGGTGCGACACAAAACTCAGAAATAAAAAATATAATTCATGCCTTACCTTTGACGAGCTTCTTTTGTTGGCACTCCAATATGTCCCATAAACATCGGAAATGGTCCATTTGTTCGATTAATTCCTTCAATATACAGTGGGGCAAAAAATAATTTAGTCAGCCACCAATTGTGCATGTTCTCCCACTTAAAAAGATGAGAGAGGCCTGTAATTTTCATCATAGGTACACTTCAACTATGACAGACAAAATGAGGGGAAAGAATCCAGAAAATCACATTGTAGGATTTTAAATTTATTTATTTGCAAATTATGGTGGAAAATAAGTATTTGGTCACCTACAAACAAGCAAGATTTCTGGCTCTCACAGACCTGTAACTTCTTCTTTAAGAGGCTCCTCTGTCCTCCACTCGTTATCTGTATTAATGGCACCTGTTTGAACTTGTTATCAGTATAAAATAATACACCTGTCCACAACCTCAAACAGTCACACTCCAAACTCCACTATGGCCATGACCAAAGAGCTGTCAAAGGACACCAGAAACAAAATTGTAGACCTGCACCAGGGTGGGAAGACTGAATCTGCAATAGGTAAGCAGCTTGGTTTGAAGAAATCAACTGTGGGAGCAATTATTAGGAAATGGAAGACATACAAGACCACTGATAATCTCCTTCGATCTGGGGCTCCACGATCTCAACCCGTGGGGTCAAAATGATCACAAGAACGGTGAGCAAAAATCCCAGAACCACACGGGGGGACCTATAAATGACCTGCAGAAAGCTGGGACCAAAGTAACAAAGCCTACCATCAGTAACACACTACGCCGCCAGGGACTCAAATCCTGCAGTGCCAGACGTGTCCCCCTGCTTAAGCCATTACATTTCCAGGCCCGTCTGAAGTTTGCTAGAGAGCATTTCGATGATCCAGAAGAAGATTGGGAGAATGTCATATGGTCAGATGAAACCAAAATATAACTTTTTGGTAAAAACTCAAATCGTCGTGTTTGGAAGACCAAGAATGCTGAGTTGCATCCAAAGAACACCATACCTACTGTGAAGCATGGGGTTGGAAACATCATGCTTTGGGGCTGTTTTTCTGCAAAGGGACCATGCCGACTGATCCGTGTAAAGGAAAGAATGAATGGGGCCATGTATTGTGAGATTTTGAGTGAAAACCTCCTTCCATCAGCAAGGGTATTGAAGATGAAACGTGGTTGGGTCTTTCAGCATGACAATGATCCCAAACACACCGCCCGGGCAATGAAAGAGTGGGTTCGTAAGAAGCATTTCAAGGTCCTGGAGTGGCCTAGCCAGTCTCCAGATCTCAACCCCATAGAAAATCTTTGGAGGGAGTTAAAAGTCTGTGTGGCCCTGCAACAGCCCCAAAACATCACTGCTCTAGAGGAGATCTGCATGGAGAAATGGGCCAAAATACCAGAAACAGTTTGTGAAAACCTTGTGAAGATTTACAGAAAACATTTGACCTCTGTCATTGCCAACAAAGGGTATATAACAAAGTATTGAGAAACTTTTGTTATTGACCAAATACTTATTTTCCACCATAATTTGCAAATAAATTCATTAAAAACCCTACAATGTGATTTTCTGGATGATTTTTTCCTCATTTTGAGAGAGCATTATCACGTAGTCGTCCGGAACAGCTGGTGCTCTCATACATACATGCCTCAGTGTTGCTTGCCTCGAAGCGAGCATAAAAGGCTTTTAGCTCGTCTGGTAGGCTTGCTCCACTGGGCAGCTCGTGGCTGGGTTTCCCTTTGTAGTCTGTTATAGTTTTCAAGTGTCAGAGCTGGTGTTTTAGGATTCAATCGTATTCCTGTATTGACGCTTTGCCTGTATGATGGTTCGTCGGAGGGCATTGCGGGATTTCTTATATGCGTACGGATTAGTGTCCTGGTCCCTGAAAGCGGCAGCGCTAGCCTTTAGCTCAATGCGGATGTTGCCTGTAACCCATGGCTCCTGGATGGGATATGTACGTCCCCATGGAGACGACATCGTCAATGTACTTATTGATGAAGCCGATGACTGATACTCCTCAATGCCATTGGATGAATCCCGGAACATATTCCAGTCTGTAATAGCAAAACAGTCCTGTAGAGTAGCATCCATGTCATCTTACCACTTCCGTATTGAGCGAGTCACTGGTACTCCCTGCTTCAGTTTTTGCTTGTAAGCAGGAATCAGGAGGATAGAATTATGGTCAGATTTGCAAAATGGAGGGCGGAGAGATTTGTATGCATCTCTGTGTGTGGAGTAAAGGTGGTCTAGAATTTTTTTCCCTCTGGTTGTACATGTGATATGCTGGTAGAAATGAGGTAATAACGGATTTAAGTTTGCCTGCATTAACCTCATAGTCCGCCCCATCCCGCATGCGGTATCGTTACTACAGCCTCAAGCTCATTACCATAACGCAACGTTAGCGATTTCTAAAAATCGCAAATGAAATGAAATAAATATGCCTGCTCTCAAGCTTATCCTTTTCTTAACAATCCTGTCGTCTCAGATTTTCAAAATATGCTTTAGAACCAGAGAAAATCAATAATTTGTGTAAGAGTGGTGATAGCTAGCTTAGCATTTAGCGTTAGCATTTAGCACGCAACATATTCACAAAAACCAGCCAAGGAATCAAATAAAATAATTTACCTTTGAAGAACTTCAGATGTTTCAATGAGGAGACTCTCAGTTACATAGCAGATAGCAGTTTTTCCTGAAAGATTCTTGTGTAGGACACATCGTTCCCTTTTGTTACTATGCATTTGGCTACCGAAACTAACCGAAAATTCAGTCACCTACACGTCGAACTTTTTTCCGAATTAACTCCATAATATCGACTGAAACATGGAAAACGTTGTTTGAATCAATCCTGAAGGTGGTTTCTCATATATCTCTCCATTGAAAGCACCGTCCTTGAAGCCTGCTTTGTTGTCTGATTCGAATGGAAAAACACTGGGAGCTGACTTTTGCGCACCAAATGCCACGCAGACACCAAGCACCAAACTTGGCAATTGTAGTCTCTTATGGTCAATCTTCCAATGATATGCCTACAAATACGTCACAATGCTGCAGAGACCTTGGGGAAACAAGATAAAGTGTCCGTTGATTCCTGTCGCATTCACAGCCATATAAGGCGATCATGGAAAACGTAGCCTCAAAAATCCTGTTCATTTCCTGGTCGGTCATACATCTTGGTTTTGCCCGAAGCATTTGTTCTAAGGGACTCACAGTGAAAATCTTTGCAGTTCTGGATACGTAAGAGTCTCTTCTTTCCAAAACTATCAATTCCAAGCATATTCGAGCATCTTTTCGTGACAAAATATTGCGCTTAAAACGGGCACGTCTTTTTATCCAAAAATGAAATACTGCCCCTAGAGTACTAACAGGTTAAAGTCCCCGGCCACTAGGAGCGCCGCTTCTGGATGAGCATTTTCTTGTTTGCTTATGGCCTTATACAGCTGGTTGTGTGCGGTCTTAATGCCAGAATCGGTTTGTGGTGGTAAATAGACAGCTACGAATAACATAGATGAGAACTCTCTTGGTAGGTAGTGTGGACTACAGCTTATCATAAGGTACTCTACCTCAGGCAAGCTATAACTCTAGGCTTCTTTTATTAGACACCGTGCACCTACTGTTATTTACAAATAGACACACAACCCCACCCTTCGTCTTACCAGACATAGCTTCTCTGTCCTGCCGTTGCATGGAAAATCCCGCCAGCTCTATATTATTCGTGTCGTTGTTCAGCCACGACACAAGGTGAAATATAAGACATTACACTTTTTAATGTCCCGTTGGTAGGATAATCTAGATCATCCATTTTATGCAGTGGGGGTTTACTCACTCGCCTACGAATTCTCAAAAGGCAGCCCGACCTCCGTTACCCTTTTTCTCCATCTTTTTTTCACGCAAATGACGGGGATTTGGGCCCGTTCCCGAGAAAGCACTATACCATTCACGTCGGACTCGTTAAAGAAAAAATCTTCCTCCAGTTCGAGGTGAGTAATCGCTGTTCTGATGTCCAGAAGTTATTTTCAGACATAAGAGATGGTAGTAGCAACATTATGTACAAAATACATTTTTTTTAAACTAACAAAATAGCACAGTTGGTTAGGAGCACGTAAAACAGCAGCCATCCCCTCCGGCACCATTCTGACTCAGGAGCGGTGAGAGATGATGCACAAAAACGGTATCTACCACAAAATTATGACACTAATAACCACTGTGGTCAAAATAACTATAAAGAACGTCGCCAGTGAAATGACTACCGCTACAATCAACCCACACAAAGTGTCAGGACACAATGGTACCAAAGCATTCAATGATGCTAAAAACATAAACCAATACTCTCTAAAAGTTCTGCTAAGAGAAGTACAGAAGCGCCCAAAAAATTGAGAAGGAGTAAAAAGATACGTTGCCATGACTAGGCGTAGAATTTGCGGAGAACAGGTCCGCCGGAATTAACACCATTAGCGAGGACGTAAACAATTCAATAACTCCCAATATCACTCGAAACCCAATCCAGTGCACGCTTGATCCAGAAACAAGCCCACAGGCTTTGACAATATACTTCGATACAAATGTTGTAACACACAAGGTAAACAACATTGCAATAGCCAATTCCACTCAAACTCCGATAAGTCTATCTGTTTTCACCATGAACACAAATGGCACATCACGCCGTTGTGAACAATCACTATAACTACAGAACGCAACTCTGAAAGTCGCTACCTAGAAACCGTCCTGGAGGACTGCTTAACTAGTTGCTCCTACCCTCTACTTTTTTTGAACATTTTGTTAAAAATCGCGCAACATTTCAGCGCCCTGCTACTCATGCCAGGAATATAGTACGTTCATATGGTTAGAATGTGTGTATAGGAAACCCTCGGACGTTTTTAAAACTGGTTAAATCACGACTGTGGCTATTACATAACGTGTGTTACATCGGAAAGCGCAGGAAAACCTGCTCACAGAAAATGGAAATAAATATCCTTGCGCCACTTCCAGCAATTGTTAACAGTGAGCCGAATTAGATAAGACCGAGCATTCAACTCCCACAGCATCCCCATGTAGTCGAGTATCTTGTGAATTTAATCCTCTTTGATTCTTGGTTGAACCGAAAGAGGGGCACGACGTACCTCCGGTCTCCGCCCAGATCATTCCGGAAGAGCTCTCTCCTGAAATTTTTTCCAAGACGACAGCTAATGATAAGTACATCGCCTACGGATGAATTTTATCGCTTATTAACGTTTACTAATACCTAAAGTAGCATTACAAACGTATTTCGAAGTGTTTTGTGAAAGTTTATCGTCTACTTTTTGAATTTTAAAAAATGACGTTACGTTGTGAAATCGCTGTCGTTTATCACACAGTCTACATATAACGATATCTTGGCTTTAGATGGCCCGATTTAATCGAAATAAAGACCCAATAGTGTTTATGGGACATCTAGGAGTGCCAACAAAGAAGATGGTGAAAGGTAATGACTGTTTTCTATTTTATTGTGCGGTTTGTGTAAAGCTGAAATGCTAATTATTTTGTTTACGTCCCCTGCTGTGCTTTTCTGTTGTAGTGTATTGGTGCATGCTATCAGATAATAGCTTCTCATGCTGTCGCCGAAAAGCATTTTAAAAATCTGACTTGTTGCCTGGATTCACAACGAGTGTAGCTTTAATTTGATACCCTGCATGTGTATTTTAATGAACTTTTGAGTTTTAACTAATACTATTAGCATTTAGCGTAGCACATTTGCATTTCCAGAGCTCTAGTTGGGACGCAAGCGTCCCAGGTAGAGGTAAGAGGTTAACCTGTGATGCGCTAATTAATTTGGGCTCGACAATATCGCTCATCTCTCAAACATAGTTCAATGATCTCAAAAGGACTGTGAACCCAGCTAAACGTTGATTAAAAACGGTACGATTGCGGAACTAAACTTTGAGGTTTAACTCAACTTCCTCGCCTCTCACAATGTGACTCATGCTGATACTAGACTTCCAAAATGTATCGCTTTTTTACCCTGTGAATGTTACCAGCCTCGACATTGAACTCCTGCTACTTGGAGCAGACTTGATGGATCGTTTTGTCCCACTGATGGATTGGAAAAACAACCAATTGTGGTCACCGTGCTGTCTCCACTGACCACACTGTCTTCTCCTAATACTGGTTGCAACACAGTCACCCACAAGGAGTATCTGTCGACAGGAGCAGATATTATGAGATCTCGTCACATTAAATCAGCGGACCTGATAGACTATTCATTTCATGATTTTGAGCCAGCAGTCTCTGTGTGTGAGCAACTTCCCTCCTCCTTGGAGTCATGCGATAGTGAAGCTAAGATTAACTTATCTTGTCCGTTAGACACTTCCTGTCTCAGAAAACAAAGCATCAACGTTCAAAGTGGACTCTGCTTCCGATGATACATTTTCCGCTTTGAGTGGGACAGAAACCGCTTTGAGTGGGACACGTGAATGGCAAGCCATGACAGCCACTGAGCGTTTTGAAGCACAAACTTCCCCATGAGTACAGGCAGGGGCGGACAAGCCCCTGAGGTGTCCCACACTGGTTGTAAAAAAAGTCCAGTCCAGGACTTTCCACCTTCTCTCATTTTTTTTAAACAATAATCATTCCTTGCCATGTGTAGTCTCAACTACAATGCAACTAGTAAAACACTCTAATCATGTGTTCCAGTAGGATAACATTATGGAATAAATCGGTAGGGTAGCTAGCCTCTCTTGGGTAGGGGGCAATATTTTCACCTCCTGATGAAAAGCATTGCCCAAAGTAAACTGCCTGTTACTCAGGCCCAGAAGCTAGGATATGCATATAATTGGTAGATTTGGATAGAAAACACTCTAAAGTTTCTAAAACTGTTCAAATACTGTCTCTGAGTATAACAGAACTGATATGGCAGGTGGAACCCCGATGACAAGCCATTCAGGGGGAAAAATAATTGAGGGCATTGGATTTTCCAATTGTTTTCTATGGGATACCCTATTGTCTGTGAGTATAACATAACTGATATTGCAGGCGAAAGCCTGAGAAAAATCCAATCAGGAAGTGACTCTTATTTAGAAACCTCTGCGTTCCTATGCGTCCGTATTGAGCAGTGAAAGGGATATCAACCAGATTCCTTTTTCTATGGCTTCCCTAATGTGTTTAATGTCACAATACATAGTTTCAGGCTTTTTATTTGGAAAAATGAGCGTGAGCGACAACATTGCTTCAGGGGTCAGCTGGTGGCTCTCAGAGTGAATATGTGTGTAATAGACAAATGCGGCCATTGTTTCTCTCGCTCCTACTAAGAAGCCAACTGTCCCGGTTGATATATTATCGAATAGATATTTGAAAAACACCTTGAGGATTGATTATATAAAAAGTTTGCCATGTTTCTGTCGATATTATGGATCTAATTTGGAATATTTTTAGGCGTTGTCGTGACCGCAATATCCTGGTCGATTTCTCAGCCAAACACGAAGAACAAACGGAGCTATTTCGGCTACAAAAATAATCTTTATGGAAAAAAGGAACATTTGCTATTTAACCTGTAGTGACACCATCCTGTGAACGGGACCGTTGTCATCATCTGACACTAATTAGCATAACGCAACGGATATACATTTTCCCAGAAAATATTCCTATTCATGAAAATCACAAGTGAAATATATTGGAACACAGCTTAGCCTTTTGTTAATCACCCTGTCATCTCAGATTTTCAAAATATGCTTTACAGCCAACGCTAGACAAGCATTTGTGTAAGTTTATCATAGCCTAGCATAGCATTATGCCTTGCTAGCAGCAGGCAACCTTGTCACGGAAGTCAGAAAAGCAATCAAATTAAATCGTTTACCTTTGATGAACTTCAGATGTTTTCACTCACGAGACCTCCAGGTAGACAGCCAAAGTTCATTTTTTTCCCAAAATATTATTTTTGTAGGCGATATAGCTCCATTTGTTCTTCACGTTTGGCTGAGAAATCGCCCGGAAATTGCGGTCACCACAACGGTGAAATATTCCAAATTAGCTCCAGAATATCGACAGAAACATGGCAAACATTGTTTAGAATCCATCCTCAAGGTGTTTTTCTAATATCTATTCGATAATATAGCCGTCGGGACAATTCGTTTTTCACTAGGACCGATTGGAATAATGGCTACCTCTGTATTTTACGTGAGAATCTCTCTCGGAGCCACCATGTGACCACTTACGCAATGTGGCCGCCTATGGCTATTCTTCAACAGAAATGCGTAAAACTACGTCACAATGCTGTAGACACCTTGCGGAATACGTAGAAAGTGTAAGCTCGTTGATGGTACATTCACAGCTGAATAGGGAGTCATTGGAACGCAGCGCTTTCAAAACCTGGGGCACTTCCGGATTGGATTTTTCTCAGGCTTTCGCCTGCAACATCAGTTCTGTTATAGTTTTGGAAACGTTAGAGTGTTTTCTATCCAAAGCTGTCCATTATATGCATATTCTAGCATCTTTTCCTGATAAAATATCCCATTTAAAACAGGAACGTTTTTTTTCCCCAAAAATGAAAATACTGCCCCCTAACACCAAGAGGTTAATGAAAGTTTAAATTTGATAGATTTTTATTTTATTTGGCGCTCCGCATATTTCCTGGCAATTGGCCAGGTGAGACATTTGCATCCCGCCTATCCCAGAGAGGTTACCGTCTCAGTGTCATTTGGCTTCACGGGAACGTGGTCAAAGGTGCATAAGTTTTTGATGATTTTGTCAAGGCGTTGGCTTGATCCTGTGGGGAATAATGGGTCGAAAGGCCAAGAGGAAAAGCCAAGCTTTGGCTTTGTTGGCGAGGATGCGCCTTATTGCGCTGTGCCAAATGGCCAAGAGGAAAAGATCGAGGGACCCCTGAGAGAGGTAAAGTCTGAAACCTTCTCCCGTCTTCACTCCTTTGTGTACCGAGCTCCAGTTGTGAGCTTGGAGGTGAGTTTATCATCTCCACCTCGTGTTGAGATTCAAAGTTCTAACCATTTTAAACATGTAGCTACCGTTTCATACTTTTTCTGGTCTCCTGTGTTAATTTCTTTATTTATATATTTTCCTCGAAAGGGACGGTTCCGGCAGGCTGGCACACTCCCTCACTTTGAGGTGGTGATTACTCACTGTGCAATGTTATGGAAAACAATAATCTCTTATAACTTTTCAAACACATCCCTCTCTAAACAAAAACACTTTCAATTTTTTTTACATATTACATGCACAACACACAGTATGGAAACTTCATCTACAGTTGAAGTCGGAAGTTTACATACACTTAGGTTGGAGTCATAAAAACTCGTTGTTCAACCACTCCACACATTTCTTGTTAACAAACTATCATTTTGGCAAGTCGGTTAGGACATCTACTTTGTGCATGACACAAGTCATTTTTCCAACAATTGTTTACATCAATGTTTAAATCAATCCCAGAACAACAGCAAAGGACCTTGTGAATATGCTGGAGGAAACAGGTACAAAAGCATCTATATCCACAGTAAAACGAGTCCTATATCGACACACCCTGAAAGGCCGCTCAGCAAGGAAAAAGCCACTGCTCCAAAACCGCCATAAAAAGCCAGACTACAGTTTGCAACTGGACATGGGGACAAAGATCGTACTTTTTGGAGAAATGTCCTCTGGTCTGATGAAACAAAAATAGAACTGTTTGGCCATAATGACCATCGTTATGTTTGGAGGAAAAAGGGGAGGCTTGCTAGCCGAAGAACACCATCCCAACCGTGAAGCACGGAGGTGGCAGCATCATGTTTTGGGGGTGCTTTGCTGCAGGAGAGACTGGTGCACTTCACAAAACAGATGGCATCATGAGGTAGGAAAATGATTTGAATATATTGAAGCATCATATCAAGACATCAGTCAGGAAGTTAAAGCTTGGTCGCAAATGGGTCTTCCAAATGGACAATGACCCCAAGCATACTTCCAAAGTTGTGGCAAAATGGTGTAAGGACAACAAAGTCAAGGTATTGGAGTGGCCATCACAACGCCCTGATCTTAATCCTTTAGAAAATTTGTGGGCAGAACTGAAAAGGTGTGTCCAAGCAAGGAGGCCTACAACCCTGACTCAGTTACACCAGTTCTGTCAGGAGGAATGGGCCAAAATTCACCCAACTTATTGTGGGAAGCTTGTGGAAGGCTCCCTGAAATGCTTGACCCAAGTTAAACAATTTAATGGCAATGCTACCAAATACTAATTGAGTGTATGTAAACTTCTGACCCACTGGGAATGTGATGAAAGAAAGAAAAATTGAAATAAATGATTCTCTTTACTTTTATTCTGACATTTCACATTCTTAGAATAAAGTGGTGATACTAACTGACCTAAAACAGGGAATTTTTTACTTGGATTAAATGTCAGGAATTGTGAAAAACTGAGTTTAAATGTATTTGGTTAAGGTATGTAAACTTCCGACTTCAACTGTATGTAGTTTGTATACTTTTGGAGTTACAGTATTTCCTTTATAACATTTTGAATGACCTCACAAAATAACAAACATGACATTAGTGTTATATAGATCGCCTCTGACTTTCCCCCACATTCTACGTTCAAATTATTGTTCCAGTATTCGCTTTTGATCATGTTTGAGTTTCAGCGGGAAAAGGTCTGTTGAGACTAAGCACATTGCTTTGGTGAATTTTGAGAGCACAGGCCTGGATCTTCTCCCTTGATTTACATCAGGGCGTGAGTGTCAATACCGACTAGTTCTATCCCTCTATGGGTGAAAGGGGATCTGATTGAAGTTAGTCATTGCAAACCTGATCTGACCTATTTGGATTCACGAGTTCAGTCATGAAACTGTTTTAGTCACCATTGGCCTGATATTGAAATCCCAGAGCAGATTCCTTTCTCTCCGGCAACTGAGTTAGGAAGGACACCTGTATCTTTGTAGTGACTGGGTGTATTGATACACCATCCAAAATGTAATAACTTTTATTTTTGACCCATCTACCAATAGGTTCTCTTCTTTGCGAGGCATTGGAAAATCTTTCTGGTCTTTGTGGTTGAATCTGTGCTTGAAATTCACTGCTTGACTGAGGGACCTTACAGATAATTGTATATGTGGAGCACAGAGATAAGGTAGTCATTCAAAAATGAAGTTAAACACTATTATTTCACACAGAGTGAGTCCATGCAACTTATTAAGTGACTTGTGTGGTGGAAATTCTAACCAAGTGAGAGAGACTTTGTTATTTCTTCAAACAATCATACTTTAATATTGATTAATTATTGCAATAATGGAGCTGGTCAATGACCACCCGTAGTTAACCGTTGAGAGCCCAGTGAGCAGAACTGTGCCACCCCATTTTATAGTTAAGACACATCCTCCTGAATATGTGACAAACAACAGATGTCTGGAATGGGTGAAACGGTTAGGATTTGTATAAAATAAATGAATAATTCACATCAGATAGTATCTGCTGTGAAGACTGTTCTCATTGTATAGAAACCAGGGTTTGGCCTCCAAGACGAGGTTCTTCTCATCAGCTGTCCATACCAGAGCCTTCTCTTCCCTGCTACCTCATAGTACACAAACACCTTCTATGGAATGCAGGCTGTAAGTTTTATTACCAAGCTATCATAAATCCATTGCCACCCCAAATCAGTCCACACAGACACAGATGAGAGAGTAATGAGAAACCTTATTCGATGCAATAACAGTATTATAACATCATTTTCTACCATACTTGTTAAGCAAATATTTACTCTTGAACTTATTTAGGTTTGCCATAACAAAGGGATGAAATACTTATTAACTCAAGACATTTCAGCTTTTCATTTTTTATTAATTTGTCATTTGACATTATGGGGTATTGTGTGTAGGCCAGTAAAGAAATCTCAATTTAATCAATTTTAAATCCAGGCTGCAACACAACAAAATGTTGAAAAAGTCAAGGGGCGTGAATACTTTCTGAAGGCACTGTATGTTTATATGGTCCACCTTTAATTTTGTCTGTGTGGACTGCAAATGTTCGCATGTGTGTGCGTTCGTGTGTGTGTGTTTGTTTGCGTGTGTATGTGTGTGTGAGCGTGCGAGCGAGCGTGTAAATGTGCATAGTTATATGTGCAAGTAAGCAGGGACAATTTTGAAGGGGGATATTAGAGATGGATGGATTACTGAAAATCTGCTGAGGGACAATCCATCATACACGCTTATTAAACACAGCTATTTTTCCATGGCATTCTCTCCATCATATCTTCTCTGATAGCATATCAGTCCAGCTCCTCACTGCTGTCTTCTCATCTACATCACAACTCTCCCTCTCTCTCTCGCTCTCTCTCTCTCGACACTGCACAAACCAAACAAGCCAGTCAGGTTGCCTTGGCAATGTTAATAGGATAATTAATGGCTTATGCATATCCGCTATTCCGTGCCTAGGGCTGATTACAGCAGAACAGTTTCCTGCGCACCCTTCCAGAAGAACACCTCTCTATTGCAACTGGCTTGTCGACTGATGCTCTGTTTCTTAGCCTTGACCCTGACGCTGGATCTTGTTAAAAACAGCTAACGGTCTTAAGTGATGTTTACAAACAATCTAAAGTCCACCCATTGATAGGTTTCTTTTGCTCTAATGTTACAAGGTCGCTCATGATAATGGCTGGAATGGAGTAAATGGAATGGCATAAAACACATATAAACCATGTGTTTGATGAATTTGATACAATTCCACTGATTCCACTCCAGCCATTACCATGAGCCTGTCCTCCCCAATTAAAGGTGCCACCAACCTCTTGTGGTGTGTATGGATCCCAGTCTGAATCCGGTTGGGGGGGTTCTGCCCATGCCAAGCTCCTCTCCCCAGCTCTGTGAGGATATACACTTATCTCTGGCTCCTTGCTGACTCCCATCTGCCTCTCCCCCTCCCCTCCAGGATTACGACTTGAGCCAGCTCCAGCAGCCCGACACGATAGAGCCTGATGCCATCAAACCCGTGGGGATACGGCGTATGGACGAGAGGCCGCTGCACCCCGAGCCCCAGTACCCTATAAGGTCAGCAGCCCCACACCCAGGGGACATCGGAGACTTCATCAACGAGGTAAAAAAAAGGCATCTAGAGTAATGCAACGTTGAGACGAAATTGCCTCCCTCTCAAAGTCCATTGTCAATGTCATAATCAGGAGGATTTAGAGAAGGATTTCATTCAATTGTCAATTTAGTGAAATGAAGTGAACGCTTCGAAACAAAATAAAATTGAGGTAGATGGTGCTGGCTTCACTTTTGAATTTCATTGAGGTTAAATTAGCAAGCTCTTTCCCTGTACTCATGGAAGTATTGATTGAAACAAAAGCAGACACATGCCTTAATTTTGCTGGACCCAGGAAGAGTAGCTGCTTCCTTGGCAGCAGCTAATGGGGATCCAAAATACAAACAAATACAAAAATGAAAGGTTAATGATTTTCATGAATAAACTTTCCCTTTTGAATTTAAAAATACATGAATATAACTAGGTTTCGATCTAATTGGCAATAGATTTTCATGCAAATATTCTAAAATCCGCATAAAAACAACTTGCATTCTCCCACCAGAGATGCGTTCCCATCAAATTGACTTGTTACAGATAAATGGCTGTGCATGATGACACAGTGCACATAAAAATGCCTTTTCTGGTCAAGTTCATATGTACCGAATAAAAAATGCAAGTGAAATGGGTTTCCATTGCATTTGAACTCTGCGGATGGTTTTCTCACAACAAAAATGTTGCATTATATAGTGTGCCCACTCTGGTATTGGCACTTGCGCTCTAGCCAACTGGCTCTCCAGTGCAGATAGAGTCCACGTATAGCCTACATGATGAGATATTTGTATTTGGCAAACTTCAGCCAAGCATCGATTATCATGTCACCCGAATAGACCCTCAATTTTTATTTGAAAGGAGCATCAAGCTCATCACGTTGGACTTTCACCACCCTGTGAAGTTCATCATAACTTATTTAATCTGTAGCCTAATAAACTGCAATGGTTTTCCAACAAGTCATAGTGGGAGGACCACATAACATGACCAATATTTGCGCATAAAAAAAGTTTCCACCGACATTTCTCGCATTAATTAATTTTACCGACACAAAATGATCCCACCTTGTTTAGCAATGTTTTGTTGACATTTGGAAAGGCCTGTCATTACATTTTTTTATCCTTAATGTACTTTAAGTGCATAAAAAGCTTGATGGAAACCTCACCTTTTCTTTTCATTGATAAAACTTCACTATTTACATGTGTCCAATTTAAATGAGCTACATCCACACATGTTATTATGATTATTCAAAGAGTTCACTTGTAGATCATTTTATTTTTCACTTAGCCATGTAGCATGGGATGGAGTTAGCTTTAGACGTCGCTCTGTAGATATCTAGTGTGATGAGAAAGAGAAGCACATTGGCTTTCCATTGAGGCACCCTGTTCTGTTCGACATGGCCTCGCTTGCCTCAGGCCACCATTGAGTCCAGCTGGGGAATTTATAATGAAAAAGACAGTCATGTATTCTTCACCAGCTCCAACAGACAATACTTTCACAGTATTACAAAGTGAGTTCTCTCCCTCTCCCAGTTTTTGGCCTATTCCCATGTTTTTAGATTAGAACTTGCCCTTTCAGCTCAGCTTCCCCTACTCACGCTATATCTCTCCCATTCCCCCTCCTTCGCTCTCTCAGAAAAGTCCTGAATACACTTAATGCTCCTGTCAGCTCAATTTATATAGAGTGAGTTTGAGTGTTTTGCCCAGTGAGCAAAAAAGTTGCAAAACTGAGCAACTTGTTGGAGCAGAGAAAAGTCTGCTGTTTAATGTATTATTTCTATACAAGGACAGGAAGATGTTGTGGGTTGGAGCATCCTGACCAAGACATCCACATTACAGGCAGTACATGTCAGCCTGTTTCCCATAACACACACAGACAGGCGGTCATGGTTGATTCTATCCACTACACCCTGCTGGCAGCTAGTTTATGCCTTGTGGTCATTGGGGTTGGAATCTGACCTGACTGCCCAGGGAGAGGGGTTGGAGGGGGGTGAGGGTGGGGTTACGGGTCTGGGCTCAAACTCTGGAGTGTGCACACAACCCCATGCCTACAGAGCCTTTGGCAGTTAATTCAAAAAGGTGGAGTTAAAATTGAAGCATAGGTCTCAAATCCTCCTAAGAATTTATTCTCTCGGAGTGGCCAACAATAGTCTATTATTCAGCTTTTAGTCTGTTCCTGCTCAGGGAGGTAATGTCTGGGAAATTAGCCTCACCATACACATATGCTTTTGTTGGCAACAGGTGCTGGACGAAAAGTTCACACAGTTTTAGATTTAAGATTTAGATGTTATCGGAGAGGAAAGTTTTTCCATTCAACATTTCAACTGGTGAAATGAACAGAGAAACTTGCTACTGCAATTTTTTTTAAATCCTTTATTTAACCAGCTAGGTTAGTTGACAACAAGTTCTCATTTACAACTGTGACCTGGCCAAGATAAAGCAAAGCAATGCAACAAAAACAACAACACATGGTTACACATGGAATAAACAAACAAAGTCAATAATACAATAGAAAAAGTATATATACAGTGTGTGCAAATGAGGTAGGATAAGGGAGGGAAGGCAATAAATAGGCCATTGTGGCGAAATAATTACAATATAGCAATTTAACACTAGAGTGATAGATGTGCAGAAGATGAGTGTGCAAGTAGAGATACTGGGGTGCAATGGAGCAAAATAAATAAAATAAATAACAGTATGGGGATGAGGATGAGGTAGTTGGATGGGCTATTTACAGATGGTCTATGTACAGGTGCAGTGATCTGTGAGCTGCTCTGACAGCTGGTGCTTAACGCTAGTGAGAGAGATATGAGTCTCCAGCTTCAGTGATTTTTGCAGTTCGTTCCAGTCATTGGCAGCAGAGAACTGGAAGGAAATGTGGCCGAAGGAGGAATTGGCTTTGGGAGTGACCAGTGAAATATACCTGCTGGAGCCTGTGCTATGGGTGGCTGCTACTATGGTAACCAGTGAGCGGAGATAAGGTGGGGCATTACCTAGCAAAGACTTATAGATGACCTGGAGCCAGTGGGTTTGGCGACGAATATGAAGCGAGGACCAGCCAACGAGAGCATACAGGTCGCAGTGGTGGGTAGTATATGGGGCTTTGGTGACAAAATGAATGGCACTGTGATAGACTGCATCCAATTTGCTGAGTAGAGTGTTAGAGGCTATTTTGTAAATGACATCGCCAAAGTCAAGGATTGGTAGGATGGTCAGTTTTACGAGGGTATGTTTGGCAGCATGAGTGAAGGATGCTTTGTTTGTGAAATAGGAAGCAGATTCTAGATTTAATTTTGGATTGGAGATGCTTAATGTAAGTCTGGAAGGAGAGTTTACAGTCTAACCAGACACCTAGGTATTTTTAGTTGTCCACATATTCTAAGTCAGAACCGTCCAGAGTAGTGATGCTGGACGGGTGGGCAGGGATTGGTTGAACAGCATACATTTAGTTTTACTTGCATTTAAGAGCAGTTGGAGGCCATGGAAGGAGAGTTGTATGCCATTGAAGCTCATCTGGAGGTTGGTTAACATAATGTCCAAAGAAGGGCCAGAAGTATACAGAATGGTGTCGTCTGCGTAGTGGTAGATCAGAGAATCACCAGCAGCAAGAGCAACATCATTGATGTATACAGAGAAAAGAGTGGCCCGAGACTGCCAGAGGTCCGGACAACAGGCCCTCCGATTTGACACACTCAACTGTGTCTGAGAAGTAGTTGGTGAACCAGGCGAGGCAGGCATTCTCTGGAATCTCTGAATAGGATGTTATTCAATTCAATCAGAGACCTGTATTGTGAGCAGTGGAACAGAAGAGAAAGTCAGGGTAGACAAGGAAAGACAGGACAGCACAATGTTTTCTTAAAATGGACTATTGTCTCTCTCACACAGTGGATGATTCAATCTTAGTGGAATTAGGAGGATGAAGCTTTGTAATTGGCTTACTTTGTCACACTGCCAGTGGGGTGGTGGTTATGCCGGATGGGGCTCTATCCACCGGACCAGTGATGGCAGTAATTGTAATGAACGATCCCTCTGTCATATTTCCCACCAAATGATCAGCGCCACAGCCCTGAGCAAACATTTAGTGAAGGCTAACAAGTGGAAAATAATCACTAAGCGTCGAGGCACTTTGTTTCAATCTATCCTTTATTTGAGAGAACGAGAGACAGAGAGTGAGAGAGACCAAGAGACAGAGAGCGTGAGAGACAGAGAGCGCGTGAGACATAGAGCGCCAGAGAAAGTGGTAGTGGTGTTGTAACAACAAAATGAAAGAGCTCCAATACATATCTGACATGTTTCTAATGAGCCTAGTGGCTTGGTCGTGACTCTGTGTTGTGCTCGGTTTATTTTAATTTGGTTATTATTTGTTAGATTTCAGTGGCAGTGATAAGAGATCGGATTCAGGCCTGAACCCAATGCAGTTCATGGCCAGAGCACATCTCCAATGATAGATAAGCAATATATTGTCATGTTCTGGCCTTTATTTCCTTTGTTTTGTCTTTATTTACTATGGTCAGGGCGTGAGTTGGGGTGGGCAGTCTATGTGTGTTTTTCTATGTTGGGGTTTTGAGTTCAGCCTAGTATGGTTCTCAATCAGAGGCAGGTGTCATTAGTTGTCTCTGATTGAGAATCATACTTAAGTAGCCTGGGTTTCACTTTTGAGTTGTGGGTGTTTGTTTTCCGTGTGTGTGTTTGTTGCCACACGGTACTGTTTCGGTTCACGTTTATTGTTTTATATTTCATAGTGTTCAATTTATATCTTATAATAAACGTTATGGACACTTACCACGCTGCGCATTGGTCCTCCGATCCTTCTCGCTTCTCCTCCTCAGAAGAGGAGGAGGAATGCCGTTACATACATCCAGGAATGGGCTATGAAAACAATAGCAACCCATAAGGACATCTCACGCGGCAATGAGAGTTTCTGGGAATGTTAAGTACAGTCTTCAAAATGGAAACCCCCCCCAATCCCAACCTACCTTCTGGAACACACGCACTGGAACAAATACATATACTGTACGCACACACACACACACACACACACACACACTGCTCTGCACTTCTTCACCGTTCCCCAATCCTCATTCATAGTTTTAGGGCAAAACTTAAACACATGAAATGGAGGGGGTATGTAGTACTACATCATGGTCCAGAATGTGGTGGCGAAAGCTACCATATTGTCAGTGCGACTACAGTGATCTCCTCCTCTCAGCGCTCCAAGCCCCTCAGGCAGCGCCTGTGGAGAGGGGAGTGAAGGAGGGTTGAGGATGGAGGGCCAGCTCATCAGTGGCAGCCTTCCAGTGAGCTGAGGCATTTGGTCAAGTTCTAGATAATCCTGAATGCCAGAAACATCAGGGAGCCAAAATGCTGTGCTGCAGACGGACAGTTAGAGCCGGACCTGATTTTCTGATCATGTAGAAGGGAGGAAAACTAAGATAATGTATCTAATATTAGCCTGTGTAGGTGGAAGTGGGGGATAAGAACATGTCTGTGAATGTGAATGGCATCTTGTAGCTGTAGTCAGACAGGGACTGGGTCTGTCGTGGTGGACTAGATTGCCTTAATCTCCTCACTCATTTTACTGTGTTTTTTTATTTCCTCCTGTCCATCCAGGGACTAAAGGCAGCAGACAACGACCCCACAGCCCCGCCCTACGACTCCCTGCTGGTATTCGACTACGAGGGCAGTGGTTCCACAGCTGGCTCCCTAAGCTCCCTCAACTCCTCCAGCAGCGGAGGGGACCAGGACTACGATTACCTCAACGACTGGGGCCCTCGCTTCAGAAAACTGGCAGACATGTACGGAGGGAGCGATGACTAGGAGACGAGACCTACAAAAAAACAAGTTGACAAAGAATGGTGAACCCAGGAAAGTAGAAAATATATTTTGTTTTCCTCTCAGTGGACGTGGACAGGTTCTGATTACCCATATTCCCCTGACCGAGTGGTGACAGGAACAATGACAGAAAAGTACAAAAAATTACAGCATAATTTCAAAATATTTTCAAAAACAACCAATCTAGGCTTATTGTTGTAGTCTACGCATACATATGCTTGTTGAAGGCTTAGGCATACGCTGAAATGTGGTCCATGGTTTTGGAGAAGGGGAGGGAACATTGGTGAACTGTCACTGTTTGGATCATTGATGTTGAGAGCGCTCAGTTACACTTGAATTTCACAGTACAGAAGCACTGGGATATAATGTGCCTTTTTGTACATTTTTTGGGGATCTGAATGATTAGTTTTATGTTCAAGGCTTTAATGGTACTGACTTTTGGAGTGATTTCAAAACATTAAGTATGTTAAACTATGGTATGCTTCTACATGCTTTTTTGGTTACACAATACTGCTGTTTGTTGGACAATGATTATTTAAGTGAATTACCAAGAGGAAGAGATGATGAAGGATCTTTTGTTAACCTGGATGGGGAGAAACAACTGAGAACAGCACTGTACAGTATGCTAGAATTTTGGACTTTTTTCACTAAAACATATAACTTATGCAGCTGGTTGCAAATAAAGGGAGTCATAAATGATACTTTTGTAGCGGAATACGTTTTTTTTTCTTTTTTTCTGAAGTGGTGTAGTACTTTACAAAAACAGCAACTGTTTATTTTCTTCTAATCCATGTACACTTCATTTGCCTTGGTCATCATCTGGTACTTTCAACTTTTTCTTCACTGTAAAGAAAATGTGTACATAATGTTTTTTTTCTTTTTTTCTTTTGATGTAGTCTATGAAGCAGTGCAAAAAGTTCTGAACTTGTAAATGTATAATTTGGACTACAAATTAAAGGTTTTGCATGTTTTTATCTTTTCACGATAACAAAAATGATGAAAAAATGTTATTTACAAAGCAAAAAAATAAAAACCAGGTGACATTACATGTGTAGAAGATAAGTTAAGAAAGTATTTTATAAAAAATGAAGAAACAACGGAACAAAAAAAATGAAAAAATTGCTATCTTGTCAGCACAACTGTTTGAATTTGTACCAAAAAAAGGGTGTGGGTGGGGTGTTGTGGTACCCACCGTTGGCACTAATTACTGAATCAGCTTTAAGACTGGGAAAGGTTTTTGTCTGAAGCTTTGTGGATAATCGTATGTACTGGAATACAAATGATACATCTGACCCCAACAATCCGAATAAAATGCTAATTTTGAAGCTAACGATTGTCTCTTTATTTCTTGATTCCTCAAACTCAGCATAGTTTCTTGTGAATAACAACCACTTTTACAAGAAAAGTAGCTATTGACCAACATTTGATTGTATCTTTTTCTACCAAGAGGAGGAATATGTATTTCACGCTTAATATCTTTTCAGTTTGTTGTAAATGTTCGTTTACAGTAAATACGAGTAGAGATGCATGAGTGTACTTCAGTTTTCTGGTCAATATTCAAAGGGCATTAAACAGATATTCAGAATATCTCATGTCCTCCTCACCAAGGTCAAAAGGTCATGAAGCACATATCGATCAGCTACAGCCAGCTGTTATCTGCCTGGTTCTGGAGTGTACAGCAGTCCAGAGAGGAGCGAACTGACCTAGTAAGAGGAAGGACACTCAGTCAGCAGGGCTCTGCCTTCAGGGGATGTGTATGTATACTGGTCACAAGGGACTGTGGGAAGTAGGGGTGAGAAGAAAAACATGTGAGGAGGAGGACAGAGAGATGGAAGGGTGTCACACTAACTACTGCTCTAGCTATCATGCACATAACATATCTGGATGCTACTGTCACAGACACATCAGTCACAGTGGCAGCCACTGATTGTCTGAATACCCGGGTCGCGAGGTGGTTAGAGTTGTCAACAAAGCAGCATGACAGAAATATGATGCCAAGTTTTGGAACTAGCAGTAGTTTCTTTGAGAAGAAAAATAAAGCAATCTGTGCCTTTGAACAACAGCATAAATACACTCATTTCAATGTTGTATGTCAAAAGCTGAATGACCACTGCTGCACAGTGGTTTTGAACAGATTAGATCATACTATTTAGAATGAGCAGCCAGCCCAGGAATGAGCAAGTACACCAGGCAGAATGCAACAAGTAGCATGCAGATGCAATAAGTTACCACACATTATCTACCTGGGGATAGCTAGCTAGCATAATGTCTTAAAGCATGATATGTGCAAGCCATGTTAACTATCATTCAGAAATAACTTAATATTTCCGAGCTAGATATTAGTTTAGAAGGTCTTGGTATTGGCATGTGAGCTAACTAGCTAGCAAGTTACCAGCTAACTATAGCTGGCTACTTAAAGGTAGATAACTGGTTAATATGATCCCAAAAATCTACCAAACTATTTCTCAAAATTGATGTAGCTGGCTACTGATTTTGATCATGCTTTGTGATACATCGTGTTTTATGCTGTTTTAGTCCACACCACATGTCGCCCTGTCACCTACAGTATAACCTGATGAATACACGGGGAGGAAACAATTGGCCATGCTTTTCTGTCCGGTGGATTGGACACAGGTGGATTGGACACGCCTCATGAGTTTAGCCTAATTAGACGGTAGTTGGCTGGTAGTTGGCTGTGTGAAGTCCTGCCATGAAAATTGTTGGTCTTTTGAGGTTGAGGTAATTATTCCCTGATTTGTAACTGGTAACTGCTCTGTGTTCGCTTATTGCAAGTGTTATCTCAGATATATTAATTATTACAACTTCATTCGGAAACAAAACATAAGGGGCACCTTCCTAATATTGAGTTTCACCCCCTTTTTCACTAAGAACAGCCTCAATTCATCAGGGCATGGACTCTAAAAGTTGTTTCCCTAGAAAGCCAGAACCTAGGAAGAAACCTAGAGAAGAACCAGGCTTTGAGGGGTGGCCAGTCTTCTTCTGGCTGTGCCGGGTGGAGATTATAACAGAACATGACCAAGATGTTCAAATGCTCATAGATGACCAGCAGGGTCAAATAATAATAATCAAAGTGGTTGTTGAGGGTGCAACAGGTCAGCACCTCAGGAGTAAATGTCAGTTGGCTTTTCATAGCCGATCATTCAGAGTATCTCTACCGCTCCTGCTGTCTCTAGAGAGTTGAAAACAGCAGGTCTGGGACAGGTAGCACATCCGGGGGAACAGGTCAGGGTTCCATAACCGCAGGCAGAACAGTTGAAACTGGAGCAGCAGCATGGCCAGGTGGACTGGGGACAGCAAGGAGTCATCAGGCCAGGTAGTCCTGAGGCATGGTCCTAGGGCTCAGGTCCTCCTCCGAGAGAGAGAAAGAATGAGAGAAAGAGAGACAAAGAGAGAATTAGAGAGAAAATTAGAGAGAGCATACTTAAATAAACACAGGACATTGGATAAGACAGGAGAAATACTTCAGATATAACAGACTGACCCTAGCCCTATGACTAGCTAACTCACATATCCAACAATTCCTTTGAAGTAAATTATATTTCAATTTCCTAGGAAGTAGCGGTAAAGTGCTTAGCTATAGCTGAGTCAGATTTGGTTTAGCATCCTGTAACATTGAGGTTTTCAATTTCAGACATCAGTGTTTGAGGCTCATGCCAAAAGCAGACTGACATACTAGCTAGTCGCTTTGATGACCTAGTAATGATCAAGATTTGCTCTGAGTTGATATGATATAAGCTTTCTGCTTTAACCTTTTATTGCAGTGGGCTAAATAAGGGTCACACAGTGTTTCTTGGTAGTCTTATTAAACAAATCTACTTTGAAACAAAAGCATACACCTCAGACACATGGTTATGGGCTTACAGAAAATAATTGAGTTGAAATGTATTCAATATTGAGTTTGCATCACAATATTTATTACACTTTATATACATCACAGAAGAGTGGAATATAACAAAACTTTTTGACATAGAAAGTTTATAGTTTATAATTATGAAATTATATATATAAACATATATGTATATATTTTTAGTGGGTATATCAACCTTAATATTGCAGAAAGAGTGTGGCTTCTATCAATATAATTGCCTGCGTCATTTCCAATCCCCCATATATTTTTTGCGTAAATATATACCGTATATTATTTGAATTATATATATATTTTCAATATATTTTCCTTCTTTATTATTTTGTTCTAACCCTACCACCTCTCCCCTAATTGGAGTAAACAAATGGACAACAATACATAAGCTTCTACTTCCAGCTTATATATATACATATTTTACGGACACAGTATATTTTACATTAGTTATTTTCTTTTGTTTCTGTTTTTAGTCCCACCCTTCAGCTACCCTCAAGCCATCCCATCTATCACTGAAGACCATCCAGTCCCATCCTTCAGCTACCCTCAAGCCATCCCATCTATCCCTGAAGACCATCCAGTTTTGATTTCTAATTGCCATATATTTTTCAACTCTGCTGTGTTGTTTCTCAAAAGTTCTGAACCTTTCTATTCTCATAGTTTCTACAGATTGTAAAGGAAAGACAAACACCTTTGCTAAGAGTATTATTATGTTATTGATCGATTGACTATTACTTGTTAAATCACCCAGCAGTTATATTTGCTGTCAGAATCTATCTAAAAGATAGCGAAGGAGTCAGGCGCAGGACACAGATAAGAGTAACAATCACTGATTTACTCAATCCAAACGTAACAAAATCCCGTTCCAAACAAGGACAAAACAGGACTCAAAATACAACACACCGGAATACACAAAACAGAAAGGGAAACCAGAGGGTAAAATAAGGAACATAATTATGAGATGGGAACCAGGTGTGTAAACAGACAATACAAAAGGAAAAATGAAACATGGATCGGTGGCGGCTAGAAAGCCGTTGACGTCGACCGCCGAACGCCGCCCGAACAAGGAGAGGGAACAACTTCGGTGGAAGTCGTGACATTTGCAGAGTTAGCTCCAGGTAAATGTTGCAATTCTTCAGCCATTCCTGAACCTGTGACCAAAAACAAGCTACATATGGCAGTACCAAAACAAGTGATCTAATGATTCTGTCTCTTCACAGCAAAATCTGCATAGCTGAGATGGTTGTATCCCCAAATACACTATAAATACAAAAGTAAGGTACCAGTCAAAAGTTTGAACACACCAACTCATTCAAGGGTTTTTCTTTATTTTTACTATTTTCTACATTATAGAATAATAGTGAAGACATCAAAACAATGAATTCTTCATTGTAGCCACCCTTGACCTTGATGATAGCTTTGCTCTCAACCAGCTTCACCTGGAATACTTTTCCAACAGTCTTGAAGGAGTTACCACATATGTTGTGCACTTGTTGGCTACTTTTCCTTCACTCTGCGGTCCAACTCATCCCAAACCATCTCAATTGGGTTGAGGTCGGGTGATTGTGGAGGCCAGGTCTTCTGATGCAGCACTCCATCACTATCCTTCTTGGTCAGATGGGATGGCGTACCGCTGCAGAATGATGTGGTAGCCATGCTGGTTAAGTGTTCCTTGAATTCTAAATAAATCACAGACATTGTCACTAGCAAAGCATCCTCACACCATCACACCTCCTCCTCCATGCTTCAGGAAGTGTTTGTCGGGAGCTTCATGAAATGGGTTTCCATGGCCGATCACCAAGCGCAATGCCAAGTTTCGGCTGGAGTGGTGTAAAGCTCGCCACCACTGGACTCTGGAGTGATGAATCACGATTCACCATCTGGCAGTCCAACGGACTAATCTGGTTTGGCAGATGCCATGAGAACGCTACTTGCCCAAATGCATAGTGTCAATTGTAAAGTTTGGTGGAGGAGGAATAATGGTCTAGGACTGATTTTCATGGATTGGTTAAGGCCCCTTAGTTCCAGTGAAGGAAAATCTTAATGCTACAGAATATAATGACATTTTAGACTATTCTGTGCTTCCATCTTTGTGGTGATATTTTGTGGAACGCACTTTCCTGTTCCAGCATGACAACCCCATCAAACAACTTTGGGATGAATTGGAATGCCGACTGTGAGCCAGGCCTAATCACCCAACATCAGTGCCCGACCTCACTAATGCTCTTGTGGCTGAATGGAAGCAAGTCCCCACAGCAATGTTCTAACATCTAGTGGAAAGCCTTCCCAGAAGAGTTGAGGCTGTTATAGCAGCAAAGGGGGACCAACTCCAATGCCCATGATCTTGGAATGAGATGTTCGACGAGCAGGTGTCCACATACTTTTGGTCATGTAGTGTATATAACATTATATTGGTTGCAAGAATTTGGTATAATAATTTAAAAACTAGAAGTTTCGAATCCGGCGCCGTTTTGTGTATCAGTTCATAAACTATGTGCCATGGAATTGGTTCATCAAAAATCTCTTCCCAACTATTTTGCAACCTGTATGGCCAAATGTTTGGTCCATAAATGACACTGGTATACTTTTTTATTCACCACAATTTTCTTTAACCAATTTTGGTATTTAATGCGGGGCCGACAGAAAAGTTCCATACCTTCTCACCCTTCCATTTGCCTCCTCCATTTTTGCAATAATTCTGCAATCAGTTGGTTTTAAATTTGGCTAAAGCAGACCATTCCATGTATTTTTGTTAATTGCATGTGTGACATAACTCCCCCGGTTCCATTTATGATAGAGTTGACAAAGATTATACTTTTGTTAAATGTTTTATCCAAAAATAATATATTTTTTAATCAATTACTATATTTGTGTTTAAACATAATATTTGTTGTTATGTTTGTTCTGTCTTTTCTGGTGGATTAAACTGAAATTGCAAGCAGCTTTCTATGGCTTGATTTAAAAATAGCAATATTTTAGACATTATTACATTTTCTAATAACTGAAAGTTAGAGGTTGTAATCTGAATAAAGGGAAAAAGGCCATTCTTGAACACAGGTGAGTCATTCTTACTAATATGCTAGAGAAGCAATTTGCATTTAAGTATGGCTTTTGTATGACTGAAGCCTTTAGTGAGAGGTCCAATGCTTTAATATTTAATCATTTCTGCTTTCCGAGTTCATATTCATTACAGAAATAGGCCCTTTTTATTTTGTCTTGCTTTCCATTGGAACATTTTTGGCAAATATTAATAACATTCCACCCATAAGTCCACTAGGTCATTTGACTGCAGGAAAGGTTGATCTGAGAGGACAGTTCACATCCTCCTCTAAAACCATTAGTGAAGGTAGATAGTGTCATTTTCTGTTCCATATGTTCCAGTAAAGGTACATGGTTCAACCCCCACCCAAACGTAGTAAAGGTACATGGTTCAACCCACACCCAAACGTAGTAAAGGTACATGGTTCAACCCACACCCAAACGTAGTAAAGGTACATGGTTCAACCCACACCCAAACGTAATAAAGGTACATGGTTCAACCCACACCCAAACGTAGTAAAGGTACATGGTTCAACCCACACCCAAACGTAGTAAAGGTACATGGTTCAACCCCCACCCAAACGTAATAAAGGTACATGGTTCAACCCCCACCCAAACGTAATAAAGGTACATGGTTCAACCACCACCCAAACGTAATAAAGGTACATGGTTCAACCACCACCCAAACGTAGTAAAGGTACATGGTTCAACCCCCACCCAAACGTAGTAAAGGTACATGGTTCAACCCCCACCCAAACGTAGTAAAGGTACATGGTTCAACCCCACCCAAACGTAGTAAAGGTACATGGTTCAACCCCCACCCAAACGTAGTAAAGGTACATGGTTCAACCCCCACCCAAACGTAGTAAAGGTACATGGTTCAACCCCCACCCAAACGTAGTAAAGGTACATGGTTCAACCCCCACCCAAACGTAGTAAAGGTACATGGTTCAACCCCCACCCAAACGTAATAAAGGTACATGGTTCAAACCCCACCCAAACGTAGTAAAGGTACATGGTTCAACCCCCACCCAAACGTAGTAAAGGTGCATGGTTCAACCCCACCCAAACGTAATAAAGGTGCATGGTTCAACCCCACCCAAACGTAATAAAGGTACATGGTTCAACCCCCACCCAAACGTAGTAAAGGTACATGGTTCAACCCCCACCCAAACGTAGTAAAGGTACATGGTTCAAACCCCACCCAAACGTAGTAAAGGTAGATGGTTCAACCCACAGCCAAACGTAGTAAAGGTACATGGTTCAACCCCCACCCAAACGTAATAAAGGTACATGGTTCAACCCCCACCCAAACGTAATAAAGGTACATGGTTCAACCCACACCCAAACGTAGTAAAGGTACATGGTTCAACCCACACCCAAACGTAGTAAAGGTACATGGTTCAACCCACACCCAAACGTAATAAAGGTACATGGTTCAACCCACACCCAAACGTAGTAAAGGTACATGGTTCAACCCACATCCAAACGTAGTAAAGGTACATGGTTCAACCCCCACCCAAACGTAGTAAAGGTACATGGTTCAACCCCCACCCAAATGTAATAAAGGTACATGGTTCAACCCCCACCCAAACGTAATAAAGGTACATGGTTCAACCACCACCCAAACGTAGTAAAGGTACATGGTTCAACCCCCACCCAAACGTAGTAAAGGTACATGGTTCAACCCCCACCCAAACGTAGTAAAGGTACATGGTTCAACCCCCACCCAAACGTAGTAAAGGTACATGGTTCAACCCCACCCAAACGTAATAAAGGTACATGGTTCAACCCCCACCCAAACGTAGTAAAGGTACATGGTTCAACCCCCACCCAAACGTAGTAAAGGTACATGGTTCAACCCCCACCCAAACGTAGTAAAGGTACATGGTTCAACCCCCACCCAAACGTAATAAAGGTACATGGTTCAACCCCCACCCAAACGTAGTAAAGGTACATGGTTCAACCCCACCCAAACGTAGTAAAGGTGCATGGTTCAACCCCCACCCAAACGTAGTAAAGGTGCATGGTTCAACCCCCACCCAAACGTAATAAAGGTACATGGTTCAACCCCCCAGCCAAACGTAGTAAAGGTACATGGTTCAACCCACACCCAAACGTAGTAAAGGTACATGGTTCAACCCCACCCAAACGTAATAAAGGTACATGGTTCAACCCCCACCCAAACGTAATAAAGGTACATGGTTCAACCCACACCCAAACGTAGTAAAGGTACATGGTTCAACCCCACCCAAACGTAATAAAGGTACATGGTTCAACCCCCACCCAAACGTAATAAAGGTACATGGTTCAACCCCCACCCAAACGTAATAAAGGTACATGGTTCAACCCCACCCAAACGTAATAAAGGTACATGGTTCAACCCCCACCCAAACGTAGTAAAGGTACATGGTTCAACCCCCACCCAAACGTAATAAAGGTACATGGTTCAACCCCACCCAAACGTAATAAAGGTACATGGTTCAACCCCCACCCAAACGTAATAAAGGTACATGGTTCAACCCACACCCAAACGTAGTAAAGGTACATGGTTCAACCCCCACCCAAACGTAATAAAGGTACATGGTTCAACCCCCACCCAAACGTAATAAAGGTACATGGTTCAACCCCCACCCAAACGTAATAAAGGTACATGGTTCAACCCCCACCCAAACGTAATAAAGGTACATGGTTCAACCCCACCCAAACGTAGTAAAGGTACATGGTTCAACCCCCACCCAAACGTAATAAAGGTACATGGTTCAACCCCCACCCAAACGTAATAAAGGTACATGGTTCAACCCCACCCAAACGTAATAAAGGTACATGGTTCAACCCCCACCCAAACGTAATAAAGGTACATGGTTCAACCCCCACCCAAACGTAGTAAAGGTGCATGGTTCAACCCACACCCAAATGTGCTTTAGACAACCAGATGACAGTTTCCCCCTTTCAGTGCTGTGCTGTATAGGTCCCAGTACAGGAAACCGTTCAGGATGTCTTCTCCATCGCTACTCTCATCTACAGGCACTCCTCCTCCTCCGCCCATCGGCTTAATGTACAGATCGCTCCAATAGATGGGTTCAAATCAGAGCATTACTTAAGTCCTGTTTCTTTTTTTTTTACCCCCATCGGAGGTAGGGAGAGAGGGAGGAAGGGAGGGAGAGAGAGAATAATTTGTATTCTGACGCTGCACTTCAATTTCACAACAAGGTCAAGGATTATCCCCAGAGGAATGCAGGGCAATCTCAGTCAGAAAGCCAGAGACATGTGAAGGCTGCTCCTTCACTGCTTCCACAGGCACTCCCTCCAACATACTGTAGTATATGGGTACAGCCATGGGAGCATTATAACTGAACCATGTCTTGTAGTCAAGCTAAAGCTGGACACAGATCCAATTGACCAAACAACAAATAGGATATCACTCTGGTTATTTCATATATGATGATATTGGAGTTGGAGTGAGTGGCATATAATGTAGGAGTTACAATAGTATCAATGTGTTTATGGAATTCTCATTTCCAGAAATAGGGAACAGCTATGGGTAATGCAATAAAAGGAACATAAATGGGTAATGTTTTTTCTGCATTTGATTGTGTTATGATGTGCCAAAAATGCAGAAGCAAATTAAATGTATATGAAGGAATATTTAATTTTCACATCTTATCTGACATTGAATTGATAATTATTTGCTAAAGCAATTCATGTTAATGACAGGGATGTGTTAAATATATGAGGTGTTGTGTTGAAATGAATGAATGACAAACCGGTTAAGAAATGCACAATAATCTATAAATATAGTTGTTTATTTGCTAATATTTTTAGCTAATGTACTTAACTTCTTGCGTCGAGCCATCCCGGATCCGGTATCGTGACTACAGCCTCAAGCTCATTACCATAAGGCAACGTTAACTCTTCATGAAAATCGCAAATGAAATGAAATTAATCTATTTGCTCTCAAGCTTAGCCTTTTGTTAATAACACTGTCATCTCAGATTTTCAAAATATGCTTCTCAACCATTGCAAAACAAGCATTTGTGTAACAGTATTGATAGCTAGCGTAGCATTTAGCGTAGCATTTAGAGTTAGCATTCAGCAGGCAACATTTTCACAAAAACCAGAAAAGCATTCAAATAAAATCATTTACCTTTGAAGAACTTCTGATGTTTTCAATGAGGAGACTCTCAGATAGCAAATGTTCAGTTTTTCCTGAAAGATTATTTGTTTAGGACAAATCGCTCCGTTTTCTGCGTCACGTTTAGCTACGAAAAAAACCTGTATCCAGGATTGTGTAAATCTATCCGCAAGCTCATTAGCATAACACAACGTTAACTATTCATGAAAATCGCAAATGAAATGAAATTAATCTATTTGCTCTCAAGCTTAGCCTTTTGTTAACAACACTGTCATCTCAGATTTTCAAAATATGCTTTTGATCCATAGCTAAACAAGCATTTGTGTAACAGTATTGATAGCCTAGCATAGGATTATGCCTGGCTTTCAGCATGCACCATTTTCACAAAAACCAGAAAAGGATTCAAATAAAATCATTTACCTTTGAAGAACTTCAGATGTTTTCAATGAGGAGACTCTCAGTTAGATACCAAATGTTCCGTTTTTACCAAAAAGATTATTTGTGTTGACAAATCGCTCCGTTTTGTTCATCACGTTTGGGTAAGAAAAAAAAATAAATAAATAAATAAATAAATAAAGTCATTAAAACGCGAACTTTTTTCCAAATTAACTCCATAATATCGACAGAAACATGGCAAACCGATGTTTAGAATCAATCCTCAAGGTGTTTTTCACATATCTATCGATGATAAATCCTTCGTGGCAGTTGACTTTCTCTTCTGAAGAAATGGAACGCGCATGGACCTACAGATTACGCAATAATTTCGACACAGGACACCGGGCGGGACACCAGGTAAATGTAGTCTCTTATGGTCAATCTTCCAATGATATGCCTACAAACACGTCACAATGCTGCAGACATCTTGGACGAACGGCAGAGCGCATAAGCTCGTTCAGAGCATATTCACAGCCTTATAAGGAGACGATAGTAAAACAGAGCGTCAAAAATCCTGCTCATTTCCTGTTTGAAGTTTCATCTTGGTTTCGCCTGTAAGATCAGTTGTGGGGCACTCACAGATAATATCTTTGCAGTTTTGAAAACGTCAGAGTGTTTTCTTTCCAAAGCTGGCAATTATATGCATAGTCGAGCATCTTTTCGTGACAAAATATTGCGCTAAAACGGGCACGTTTTTTTATCCAATAATGACATAGCGCCCCCATAGGTTGAAGAGGTTAAATACCTACTAAAACCTGGATTCATGTAATATTTGCTCTTTTTCCATTTATGAATGTGACAGTAAAGATCTGCCAACACTTTTCACTGTGTTGTCTTCGCACATTAGGACACAATATCTACCTCGTTACATGTCAAGGGATTTGTATTTACAGTTTTTCTCAGTCGCTTTGGTGCATTTTTCACATCATCCCTAACATGTGCAAAATAATAAGTGCATTTCTCAGAACAATTTGTACAAACTGCAATATACAATAGATATGTTTCTAAAGCTAGTCAGTCACTAAAAATCCTTAGTACATCTCTCAAAAGTAAATATTCATGCCAATGATCATGTCAGTGTCATCAGAATGATAAGTCATTGAGTCATTGTTCACGAACAAGGTCGTCAAAATGTTTAGGCATGTTGTCAATGTAACTGTGTACTTTGACAGTATTACCTGATGTAAACTTAGGCTACAGTTTGGATGACAGTTACTGTATTGAAAATGCACAAGGCTGCACTTCTATGGCATATATCTATTTCAACAGTACTATTTACATATTACTGTATGTGGGTTATTGATTGAAAGAGACTGGACAACCCAAGGGGCACAAAGGAAAAAAAAACTCAATTAGAAAGAAACACAGGAAACCACCCCTAAGGCACAACTTTGCCCGCAGCACTGTTGTGCTGTCTCTACACATCCAGACGTTCCTGTCTGTCGTCCCACATATTCTCATCCACATCACACCGGATATTTTCCCTTCCAATGCAACGTGGAAAGAATCTTTTGGAATGCCTTATCCATCCTTTGCAGGCGTCTACTGTGATGTCCTCACATGCTGCATCCATTGCAGCCAGCAGGGTCATCTGTGTGTGTGGCTGACGATCGTACACCTTCCACCTCCATGCTGAAAATAACTCCTCAATTGGGTTAAGGAATGGTGAATAAGGTGGGAGGAATTCTATGAGCATCCTCGGGTGGGTCACAAACCATTGCCTTATGATGTTTGATCGATGGAAACTCACATTATCACAAATGACCACATACTTTGGCAAATCCTCTCTAAACAGACCCCTCTCATCATCAGGGATGAGAGCCCTGTAGAGAGTCTCTAAAACGTTGAGTAGATGCTGGGTGTTGTATGGACCTATAAGGGGGATATGGGTTAGGACACCATGCTCCGAAATAGCAGCACACATGGTGATATTTCCTCCCCGTTGGCCTGGCAAATCCACAGTAGCTCTGTGACCAATGATATTCCGACCCCGCCTTCTGCATTTGGTCAGGTTGAAGCCAGCCTCATCCACGTACACAAAGTTGCGAGAGGGTTCACTTGATTCCAACTCCATTATACGCTATATCCCAGAACACACAGTTGAATTTGTTTTGAGTGACATAAAATGTACATATATTGCATGTTCCTTCCACAGCAATGGAAATGTGTGCAGTTTATGCTTACTGTACTATGTCTCACTATAAAATGTTGCTGTAAAGTAGTTACATAGATATATGTTTTACCTGTACATACTGGTACCGTAGTTCCTTAACTCTGTCCTCATTCCTTTGGAATGGTACACGGTACAGCTGTTTCATACTCATCTGGTTTCTATGCAGCACCCTGTCGATGGTTGAGATGCTAACCGTATGGATGTTTTCAAAGACATCGTTGTCTTCTATAATGGTCCTTTGTATTTCCCTGAGTCTCATGGCATTGTTTGCTCGAACCATGGTGCAAATAGCCTCCTCCTGTTGAGGTGTGAAAAGGCGTCCTCTGCCACCGGTTTGAGGTAATCTTGCAGTCCTATGTGGGGAAAAATGCAGTGATGCATCGCACAATTTCACATAGACAAAAACTTTGCGAACACACATTTTACTGTAAAACATACAGGTGGGTGCATGTAAGGTGCAGTATGTATCTGTATAAAGTATTTTTCTGTCTGCTGTGAAATACTACTGGACTACTGTAATATGAAGCATTGTAGGAAGTATACAGTATACTGCTTATATACAGTAACAGTGCACTGTACATTGGTGGACATACCTGTTCTCTCTTCGAAACGTTTGAACTATTGAGGACACAGTTGATCTCACAATATTCAGCTGCACCCTTCGACCCGCCTCAGCCATTGTAAGGCCATGATTGACAACATGGTCTACAATAGTGGCCCTTATGTCATCAGATATGCGCCTATGTCCTCTTCTGCCTCTTCCTCTGTTTTGCCTTCCACCACGCATCCTTGCTCCTCTTGGCTGTTGACCCTGTTCGTTTCCTGGTCCATCCATTATTGGAAAATTGCAACTCTGTGTTGTGGTCTGTCTATATATGCTTGCCAATTGTTTCTTCATGAGATGCACCTTTGAGCAATTTAGACAACTGGTTGATTGTTGGTTGAACTAACACTTTACATTCCTTCATGAGTAAGGGTCAATTTCACCTGCACGATTCATCAATTCACGTTTTTGTACAAAAGGTCTAATAGAAATGTGTAAAACTATGCTTGACAGTTTATGACAAATAGTTCAACAATTTTGCATGTAATGGCTTATGCAAGGAACTAATGCCTAGATGTTTTGAGGGGTAAGACTATTCAACAGAGAACCATCTACTATATTTTGATCAACATGACATGAGCAATTGATAATGTGGAAAAAAGCTGACACTTGTACATTATCAATTGCAATTTGTTCAAAGGAATAAAAAACTGCTTTAATGATGTGCACAAGTGACTAGATGATTTGGAATTTGTACAAATAGTATCAAGAATTGCACTTTTGATCTAAGAAATGCACCAAAGCGACTGAGAAAAACTGTAAGTTAAGTTAATTGGGCCAAGCACTAGCTCCAAATACACAGGGAAATACTTCATGCACTCATTCCAACCTGCTCTCCAAATACCATCATTTTGGTGGATTGGATGGGTCTATTACTAACGGGTCCCCTGTATAAGCCAATACAACAACATTCAAAACCCCCTTGACCATCCTAGCTCAGCTGTAATGAGAGGAGAGAAAGAGAGAAAGAGAGAAAGAGAGAAGAGAGACAGAGAGACAGAGAGACAGAGAGACAGACAGACAGACAGACAGACAGACAGACAGACAGACAGACAGACAGACAGACAGACAGACAGACAGACAGACAGACAGACAGACAGACAGACAGACAGACAGACAGACAGACAGACAGACAGACAGACAGACAGACAGACAGACAGACAGAGTGATCCATTCTAGCTCAGCTGTAATGAGAAAGATAGAGCTACCCTGGACTATCCTAGCTCGGGTGTAGAAGAGGTACCCTTTCTCTGGCTTTGCCTCTATCTCTGTCTGGATGGATGAATGAATGTTACAGCCATGGTCACAGTCACAGTGTCGTGGGTCCCAGGCTCAGAATGGGGACTGTCACGGTGTGTGCAGAATACAGAAGGAGTCAGATGCAAACCAGCTGCTAAACTATGCAGCCTGTGACCTTTGGTGGACCTAGAAATAACTTTCAACATAAAATCCAAGCCCTGCAAGCAGAGTGTACTTCTTTCGGGGCACATCCCACGCCATGCCGGCGGCCCCTCCCGGTGCCATCCAATGAATAAGCAAGTGTGTTACAGCTCACCGTCCATACGTATCTAACCCGGAGCGTTACATATTTAATTTGTCTCTGTATCTACCCATTTGTTCATGAGGCATCAATCACATAGCCCGAGCCTTAGCATAACCCTGTTGTGATTCTTCATTGTTAAAACTATTCATCAAAAGATGGGTAGCTGTGTGAAAACATCTGAGGATGCTAGTCCATGGAATAATAGAGAGAATAAGAAGATACAAATAAGAAGATAGACAGATGTTTTAATTACTGTGTATCTACTAATTCATATGCGGTGTCACTCATTTCAGCATTGTCCTATTGGTTTGTTACAGTGCTAATTATTAGTCAGAGGACCAATAACTGTGAATGCTAACCCAATGGAGTATTATAATAATCCACATGGACTACAACCGTGTCACTGTGGTCACGAAATGGTGTGCACTGAGATGAAAACTATTAATTATATTTCTTTCATATGATGCATATCAGCCTGAGACTGTGATTTCCGGCTGTGTGTAGCTATCTGAACATTCAATGTCACTTTCTGCCGAGACCGAATAGGACTATTTCTCATCCCCGCTGCGAGTTGATATGTTTCAAACAGGACATGTAATCATAGGACACATACATACACATACATTCATAGGGGCTTTCATGCAGACAGTGGATCAGGTATTATTCTGACACTCTTGCTTTATGTTTTTTTCTCTCTGGAAAATATAGAAAATAGGCTTTCATCCTGTTTGTGGCCTAAAAAGGACAAGATTGCCAAGTCAAAGTAACTGAATGAAGATCAGGTTAAAAATGAAGATTAAGACCTAGATGCATATTTGCTTCCCTATGCAATCACAGGAATGTTGAATCTCTGCTGTGCAATACATTCTTGAAAAATAGGAAATCGCTAAGTTTCGTTGTAGTGTGTGAATTTATATCAAATCAAATCAAATTTATTTATATAGCCCTTCGTACATCAGCTGATATCTCAAAGTGCTGTACAGAAACCCAGCCTAAAACCCCAAACAGCAAACAATGCAGGTGTAAAAGCACCTGTAAAAGCAATATGTGCTATTAAATGAGTAAACACTTGACATTTCATCAGAATTGCATCATTAAGGTTTTATTTCCCTATGGCTACATCCATTTAATGGCTGAAGAGAAATCACTCCCTTTCTCTCTCGAAGAGAAATGTTCGTTAAAGTCTTGTCCTTTTAAGTGTGAGATTGTGCTGGAAGGCTAATACATTTGCTAAAGGCTATATGGCCATGGATCAATGTGCTGCTGATTATACAATGGGATGATTGTATTATTGTCTATAGCTATGGATAAAAAAAAGTGGCCAGTGGGTCAGCTTTCCTGTCTGATGGCTTTATTGTAGTTAGCCATTTTTATGGATCACTGTGGGGTAGAGTGACCTGCTAACAGCGACACGGGAACACAACTCACCACCGCAGTCCAAAGAACTGTCCGGGTTTCATTCAACCATGGTATTATGGAAGAAATGAATTTGTTCAAAACTGTTCAACTATTGTCTTTCTCTCTATTAGTCAACTAATCATCACATGTTATACACTGCAGTGCTAGCTACCTGTATCTTGTGGTTTCAGTACTGGAGTCATTCTCTAATCCTTTGATTGGGTGGACAACATGTCAGTTCATGCTGCAAGAGCTATGCGGAAGTTGTTATAGTTGCTGTGTAAGTCTACGGAAGAGGGTTAGAACCATGAGCCTCCTAGGTTTTGTATTGAAGTCAATGTACCCAGAGGAGGACGAAAGCTAGTTGTCCTCTGGCTACACAATGGTGCCACCCTTCAGAATGCTGTTGAGGCTACTGTGGACCTTCATTGCAAAAAAGTGTGTTTTAATCAATTATCTGGTGTGTATATTTAGTATATTTTTATCTAGAAATAAAACATATTTTTATGAAATTTACTGAGGAGGATGGTCCTCCCCTTCCTCCTCTGGGGAGGCTCCACTGGTGTTCATGACAAGTTGTGAATTACAGTATAATAGCCAAGAGGTTAGTGTTGAGCCAGTAACCGAAAAGTTGCTAGTTTGAAAATCTGTCAATCTGCCCTTGAGCAGACCCAAATTGCTCCAGGGTTGTTGTCAACAATGGCTAATACCTGGCTGTGACCCCAGTCTCTGAGTGTGTCTCAGGGGGAGTGGGACATGCAAAAATACTTTTTAATTTCACACCACACAAATGTGCAAATTACACACGTGTACATGTGTGAAACAGGACTGATATGAGCTCCCCCTATTGGACTTGAATGTTGAATGGTCAGTTGAATGGTCAAATTCAGCTCCAAAGTATAAACTGAATTGCCTTCATATGGTGTAAATATAGGAATGGCTGAGGTGATACCAAAGATGGACAGACACTCAGCCAATGACACGTTGACGCACAGACAGACAGACACCTCTTCCTATACTCAGACTACACGCTGCGCATAGGGCCCTGCGGCCGGTAGGGGGCCCCTAACCAACAAAAGTTTTTAGGAACTGAGTTAGGGTCTCAACTTACTGTTGAGAGTTGGAAAAGTAGAATACACATGGTGCAATTTAGTAGCGCATCAGCAGTTTTCCTCTTGTTATGTCAATCACTCAGCTAACATTTTTTGGAATGCTAGGTAAGGTAGTCTAGCCAGCTATCTAAACTTTGTTGTAGGCCTAAACATAACTACATTACCGACAGGGCACACAAGGCATTTGCTTAGGGCCCTTGACCTCCAGGGGGCTCCATTGATGTCACATCTTCTCCTGCATCTCCCCTCCGGCGTACGACGTCGCCAGAATACTAACCACCGGTCCTGGGATCCGTCATTACGCACACCTGCCACTCATCATTACGGACACATGTTAATCATTATGATTCACACCTGGACTTCATTATTTTAATTATTTCCTCCCCTTTATATGTCACTCCCATATGTTTTCTCACCAGTATTTGCTTATGCCCTTTGGCTTAGCCAATGCTCCGTCATTGTTCCAGGCATTCGTCAATGAGATGTTCAGGGACATGCTCGGACGACAGGTGATTGTATACATCCATGACATCCTGATCTTCTCGACCAACCTGAAAGATCACATCACCCACGTTTGAGCAGTCCTGAAACGCCTCATGGTCAATCACCTGTTCATCAAGGCAGAGAAGTGCCAATTCCACCAGAGGGCTGTATCCTTCCTGGGTTACTAAATCAGCCCTCAGGGAGTGAGGATGGAGGACAAGAAGGTAGATGTGGTAAGGTCATGGCCAGTCCTAACCACCATCAAAGGGTTACAATTTTTTCTGGGGTTTGTCAACTTCTACCGCACCTCTCACCTCCCTCCTCAAGGGTGGTCCTCGTAGGTTGGTGGGGTCTCCAGCAGCCGATGAGGCCTTTTGTCTCCTCAAGAGGTGTTTCACTTCTGCCTCCTTGCTAAAACACCCAGATCCCATGCTCCAAGAAACTGTCCTCCGCAGAGAGGAATTACAACATCTGTGATTGGGAGCTTCTGGAGGGGAAGTTGGTATTAGAGGAGTGAAGACACTGGCTGGAGGGCGCCAAGGAACCATTCGTCCTCCCCACCGACCATCGGAAACTAGAATACACACGGACAGCGAGGAGACTGAATCCGCACCAAGCCAGGTGGGCACTTTTCTTCACCAGGTTCAACTTCACGCTTCACGCTATCACCCAGTTTCTAAGAACATCAAGGCCGATGCTCTATCCCGCAGCTACAATTCAGGAAAGGTTCCTGTCCAGAGGGCACCCATAATACTATCCTCCCGAGTCGTGGGTCCAGTGTTTTGGGACGTAGATTTGGACATCCGCAAGGCTCTAGAGAGGGAGCCTGCACGCCGGAATTGTCCTCCTGAGCACATCTACATTCCCACAGGGATAAGGGATTGGCTGCTGACCTGGGCACACAGATGTTGTCGCTGGACATCCAGGTATTTCTCGCACCATCCACTCCATCGCTGAGAAGTACTGGTGGCCCACCTTTGTGAAGGATGTCACTCGGTATGTCAACTCCTGTTCCGTATGTGCTCAAACCAAGTCCCCCGGAATGTTCCAGCAGGGACGCTCCTGCCGCTTCCCGTGCCTCAGCGACCTTGGTCACATCTATCCATTGACTTTGTAACTGATCTTCCCCCCTCTGATGGTTTCACCACCATTCTAGTAGTAGTGGATAGATTTTCCAAGCCATGTGGATTAATCCCTCTTCCTGGTCTCCCCACTGCTCTCCAGGTCACTGAGGCACTCTTCCAGCAGGTCTTCCGGCATTTTGGCCTTCCGGAGGAAATTGTCTCCGACCGCGGCACCCAATTCACATCACGAGTTTGGATGGCCTTCTTGGAGAAGCTCGGGGTCACGGTCAGCCTCACTTCCGGGTATCAGCCTCAGTCCAATGGGCAGGTGGGAGAGGATGAACCAGGAGCAGGGGAGGTTCCTGAGGAGTCACTGTCAGGATCGGAAGTGTGAGTGGGCACAATTCCTTCCCTGGGTAGAGTACGCCCAGAACTCTCTACGTCACTCCTCCACTGGGTTGACACCTTCCATTGTGTTTTGAGTTTCCGCTCTGGCCCCGTGGACCCTGGGCCAGCGATAGATTAGTGGTTCTGGCGGAGGAGGAGGTGTGGAGCGATGCGCACGTGAGACTCCAGCACACCGTGCATCGTCAGAAGATGACAGGCAGTAAGACCCCTGTGTTGCATCCTGGAGAAGGCGTCTGGCTCTCTACCGGGAACCTCCCACTCCACCTGCCCTGCAAGAAACTGAGCCCCTGGTTTGTGAGGCCGTTCAAGGTAATCCGAAGGGTCAACGAGGTGACATGCAGGTTACAACTACCCAGTCACTATCGCATCTCACCTTCTTTTCATGTCTCCCTTCTCAGGCCGGTGGTTCCTGGTCCTCCAGCTGATACTGTCCCCCACGACACACCCCAAACCACCCCCACGGACATTGAGGGGACCCCAACATCATCCGTGATTTTCACCTTCTCCGCCTGGACCGATCGGCTCCTCGGGGTCGTCCCTCTGGTTGGCATGGTCCTGCGGCTGGAGCCGAGTGTCAGGGGGAGGCACTGTCACATCTTCTTCTCCTCCCATTCGGCGTACGACGTTGCCAGAATACTAACCACCAGTCCTGAGATTCATCATGATTACGTGCACCTGTTAATCATTATGTTTCACACCTTAAAATTGCAACATTTTCTCTACTCCCCAAAGCAAAATGGCAAAAACGTGGCAAAAAAACTATCCACTGCCAAGAGGGGGGCCCTGCCGGCAAGGTTGGGGGGCCCTGAACATATCTCACTTAGGGCCCCCAAAAGTATAGAGGCACTGCATACAGATACAATCCCTTTTCCTCCTCTCTGGCCTCTGAGTCATAAATTCAGTAGGAAAAAAGTGGACTGATTCAATAAAACGTTAGAACACGTAGTTCATGCCAATCTGATGTTGCCCCGGTGATCATCTGAGGTGTAAAACAGATTTCCACAGTGACTGGATTTCACAGTTCCCAATCTTGGCGGACTAAGCTTTCTCTAGGCCATAGTTTTTACAAATGCCCTTTCCCTTAGTTTGACCTTTTTTTACACTCAATTCTAAGTGCAAAGTAGCATCAAATGCACTGTGGCTCATTGCTAGTGTCTACAACACCCTCTGCAGCTGTAACTTCACAAGCCATGTCCTTTTTATGTTGAAAGTTATATGAATAAAAAATGTCACACATTTTCTCAGGGGGCATGTCAGTAGGAGGGTGCATCAGAGTTTGTCGCCAAGCTAACTTGGACTCCTTGGTTCATTTGTATAATTTCTTACTGTCTATCGCAAAGGAGACAATATCATTGCTTTAAATCAAGTGTGTGACGGTATATACTTGAAAAAAACACTTAAAGTACCAGTCAAAAGTTTGGACACACCTACTCATTCAAGGGTTTTAATTTATTTGTACTATTTTCTATATTGAAGAATAATACTGAAGACATCAACACGATGAAATAACACATATGGAATCGTGTAGTAACCAAAAAATGTGTTAAACAAATCAAAATACATTTTATATTTGAGATTCTTAAAAAAGTAGCCACCCTTTGCCTTGATAACAGCTTTGCACACTCTTGGCATTCTATCAACCAGCTTCACCTGGAATGCTTTTCCAACAGTCTTGAAGGAGTTCGCACATATGCTGAGCACTTGTTGGCTGCTTTTCCTTCACTCTGCAGTCCAACTCATCCCAAACCATCTCAATTGGGTTGAGGTCAGGTGATTGTGGAGGCCAGGTTATCTGATGCAGCACTCCAACACTCTCCTTCTTTGTCGAATAGCCTTTAGCCTGAAGGTGTGTTGGGTCGTTGTCCTGTTGAAAAACAAATTATAATCCCACTAAGCGCAAACCAGATGGGATAGCGTATTGCTGCAGAATGCTGTGGTAGCCATGCTGGTTAAGTGTGTCTTAAATTCTAAATAAATCACTGACAGTGTCACCAGCAAAGCACCCCCCACACCATCACCATCCGCTTCACGGTGGGAAACACACATGCTGAGATCATCCATTCACTTACTCTGCGTCTCACAAAGACATGGCGGCTGGAACCAAAAATCCTAAATGTGGACTCATCAGAACAAAAGACAGATTTCCACCTGTCAAATGTCCATTGCTCGTGTTTCTTGGCCCAAGCAAGTCTATCATCAGATATCGGATGGCCTACTTCTTCATTGCACAAATTAATAACCTCAACCAAATTCCAAAGACTGGTGACATCCAGTGGAAGCGGTAGGAACTGAAAACCAGTTCCTAAGAAATATTGTTTGCCAACGAGAACTCACTGAACAGACAGAGACCTACAAAAAAAAATCTGAACGGTTAGTCCTCAGGGTTTTGCCTGCTACACAAGTTCTGTTATACTCACAGACATGATTCAAACACTTTTAGAAACTTCATAGTGTTTTCTATCCAAAACTACTAATAATATGCATATCTTATATTCTTGGCATGAGTAGCAGGAAGTTGAAATTGGGCACGCTATTTATCCAAAAGTGAAAATGCTGCCCCCTATCCCAAAGAGGTTGGCCATATTCCCAAAATGACTGGGAATATGGCCAAATACAAACAGTGTAGTTATTCCCTCTGTAAGGCAATCAAACACATCAGTACAGAGACAAAGTGGAGTCGCAATTCAACGTCTCAGACATGAGACGTATGTTGCAGGGTCTACAGACAATCACGGACTACAAAGGGAACCCCAGCAACATATCGGACACTGAGATCTTGCTTCCGGACAAGCTAAACACCTTCTTCGTCCACTTTGAGGATAACATAGTGCCACCAACGCGGCCTGCTACCAAGGACTGTGGACTCTCCTTCTCCATGGCCGACATGAGTAAGACATGTAAAACTTCTTCAGGCTAGGTTCTATTTTTCTCCACTTCCTGTCTGACTGACGTGCCCAAAGTAAACTGTCTGTTGCTCAGACCCTGAAGCCAGGATATGCATGTAATGGGTACCATTGGACAGAAGACACTTTGACATTTGTATAAATGTAAAATATTGTTGAAGACTATAACACAATAGATATGGTAGGAAGAAATCCAACGAACAAACCTAACAAACCAGATTTTTTTTTGAGAACCCATACTCTTACAATGGAAAGTATAGGGGCATATCCAAATCCAGCTCCCATATTGCAATTTCCCCCAGGCTTCCACTAGATGTCAACAGTATTTGTTCAAGGTTTCAGGCTTGTTTCTACCAAAACGAGGAAGAATAATGAGTTTTAGTACTGATATACAGACTTGGAAATGTGTGTATGCGCGCACAACGAAGAGGACGCACACCTGCTAATATTGCTTTCCTAGTGAACATACTTCTTTCCGTATGAAATATTATAGTTGAATTACATTTTAAGGTATCTGAAGATTAAATAGAACAGATTCCTTTCTCTGCAAGTTGAACAAGTGGACAGAGCTTGAGAGAGAGGCTCTGAAGACTGAAATAGAGTTATCTGTGGTGAAACTACACAGTAGAAAACAGCATCTGTACATACTTGCAGACTTGTTTATGTGTTGCTTTGCGTTTTGTGCATTTTGTTGCCAACCTTACTTTGCTACCTGACAACTTTACGGTTTTAACTTTTTAATTACCGTTTATATTTTTAGTTTTTCCCTCACTCAACTTTTTTCACTCCGGACGCATTATCTGGATGTGGTTCGTCAGGACCTCCACCAGCCGAAGCTAAAAGTAGTAACATTAACATGTGCCTTCTAATTGCAGTCGCTGTACTCATAATATACAGGAGAACGATCGCCTTACGGCGAGGATAGCTGTGCTGCAAGTCCAGCTTCAGACGCAATCGTTAGGCAAGGGTAATTTCAGTGTAGGAAAGGATGAAACAGCGTCTGTGCCACCAGTAAGTACAGATAGTAACGTTAGTATAAATCCCCTCACACGGTTCCCACAGCCGGAGAACTTTCTCATGGTTTCTGGAGGGAAATGCTGTGGGAATGCTCAACCAGTGTCGCTCATTCAGCCGACAGAAACTTTCAACCGGTTTTCTACAGCGAGTCGGAGTCTGAGGCCGAGCCTTCTCTTGTCTCTACTCCTCCTGTTACAGGGTCTGAAACGCAGAAGCTTCCCACCATTAGCTCTGACAAATTGAAAACCCAAGTCATTGGCGACTCCATTACCCGCAGTATTAGACTTAAAACAAATCATCCAGCGATCATACACTGTTTACCAGGGGGCAGGGCATCCGACGTTAAGGCTAATCTGAAGATGGTGCTGGCTAAAGCTAAATCTGGAGAGTGTAGAAAGCATAGAGATATTGTTATCCACGTCGGCACCAACAACGTTATGATGAAACAGTCAGAGGTCACCAAGCGCAACATAGCTTCAGCGTGTAAATCAGCTAGAAAGATCTGTCGGCATCGAGTAATTGTCTCTGGGCCCATCCCAGTTAGGGGGAGTGAGCTCTACAACAGAGTCTCACAACTCAATCGCTGGTTGAAAACTGTTTTCTGCCCCTCCCAAAAGATAGAATTTGTAGATAATTGGCCCTCTTTCTGGGACTCACCCACAAACAGGACCAAGCCTGGCCTGCTGAGGAGTGACAGACTCCATCCTAGCTGGAGGGGTGCTCTCATCTTATCTACCAACATAGACAGGGCTCTAACTCTAGCTCCACAATGAAATAGGGTGCAGGCCAGGCAGCAGGCTGTTAGCCAGCCTGCCAGCTTAGTGGAGTTTGCCACTTGCACAGTCAGTGTAGTCAGCTCAGCTATCCCCATTGAGACCGGGTCTGTGCCTCGACCTAGGTTGGGCAAATCTAAACATGGCGGTGTTCGCCTTAGCAATCTCACTAGGATAAATACCTCCTCCATCCCTGCCATTATTATTATTATCTCAAAATAGGGCTACTTAATGTCAGATACTTTACTTCAAAGGCAGTTATAGTCAATGAACTAATCACTGATCATAATCTTGATGTGATTGGCCTGACTGAAACATGGCATAAAGCCTGATGAATTTACTGTGTTAAATGAGGCCTCACCTCCTGGTTACACTAGTGACCATATCCCCCGTTCACCCCGCAAAGGCGGAGGTGTTGGTAACATTTAAGATAGCAAATTTTAATTTACAAAAAAAATAATAATGATGTTTTCGTCTTTTGAGCTTCTAGTCATGAAATCTATGCAGCCTACTCAATCACTTTTTATAGCTACTGTTTACAGGCCTCCTGGGCCACATACAGGGTTCCTCATTGAGTTGCCTGAAGTCCTATCGGACCTTGTAGTCATAGCAGATAATATTCACATTTTTGGTGACTTTAATATTCACATGGAAATGTCCACAGACCCAGTCCAAAAGGCTTTCGGAGCCATCATCGACTCAGTCTCTAGACCTACTCACTGTCACAGTCATACTCTGGAGCTAGTTTTGTCCCATGGAAGAAATGTTGTGGATCTTAATGTTTTTCCTCATAATCCTGAACTATCGGACCACCATTTTATTATGTTTGCAATTGCAACAAATAATCTGCTCAGACCCCAACCAAGGAGCATCAAAAGTTGTGCTATAAATTCACAGACAACACAAAGATTCCTTGATGCCCTTCCAGACTCCCTCTGCCTACCCAAGGACATCAGAGGACAAAAATCAGTTAACCACCTAACTGAGGAACTCAATTTAACCTTGAGCAATACCCTAGATGCAGTTGCACCCCTAAAAACTAAAAACATTTCTCATAAGAAACTAGCTCCCTGGTATAAAGAAAATACCCGAGCTCTGAAGCTTCCAGATTGGAACGGAAATGGCGCCACACCAAACTGGAAGTTTTCCGACTAGCTTGGAAAGACAGTACCGTGCAGTATTGAAGAGCCCTCACTGCTGTTCAATCATCCTATTTTTCCAACTTAATTGAGGAAAATGTATTTTTGATACAGTATTTTTGATACTGTCGCAAAGCTAACTAAAAAGTAGAATTCCCCAAGTGAGGATGGCTTTCACTTCAGCAGTAATAAATTCATGAACTTCTTTGAGGAAAATGATTATTAGAAAGCAAATTACGGACTCCTCTTTAAATCTGTGTATTCCTTCAAAACTCAGTTGTCCCGAGTCTGCACAACTCTACCAGGACCTAGGTTCAAGAGAGACACTCAAGTGTTTTAGTACTATATCTCTTGACACAATGATGAAAATAATCATGGCCTCTAAACCTTCAAGCTACATACTGGACCCTATTCCAACTAAACTACTGAAAGAGCTCCTATGTTGAACATAATAAACGGCTTTCTATCCACAGGATGTGTACCAAACTCACCAAAAGTGGCAGTAATAAAGGCTCTCTTGAAAAAGCCCAAACTTGACCCAGAAAATATAAAAAACTATCGACCTATATCGAATCTTCCGTTCCTCTCAAAACTTTTAGAAAAAGCTGTTGCGCAGCAACTCACTGCCTTCCTGAAGACAAAAAATGTATACGAAATGCTTCAGTCTTGTTTTAGACCCCATCACAGCACTGAGACTGCACTTGTGAAGGTGGTAAATTACCTTTTAATGGCATCAGACCGAGGCTCTGCATCTGTCCTCGTGCTCCTAGACCTTAGTGCTGCTTTTGATACCATCGATCACCACATTCTTTTGGATAGATTGGAAACTCAAATTGGTCTACACGGACAAGTTCTGGCTTGGTTTAGATCTTATCTGTCGGAAAGATAACAGTTTGTCTCTGTGAATGGTCTGGCCTCTGACAAATCAACTGTAAATTCCGGTATTCTTCAAGGTTCCGTTTTAGGACCGTTATTGTTTCACTATATATTTTAACTCTTGAGGATGTCATTCAAAAACATAATGCTAACTTTCACTGCTATGCGGATGACACACAGCTGTACATTTCAATGTAACATGGTGAAGCCCCAAAATTGCCCTCGCTAGAAGCCTGTGTTTCAGACGTAAGGAAGTGGACGGCTGCAAACTTTCTACTTTTAAACTCGGACAAAACAGAGATGCTTGGTCTAGGTCCCAAGAAACAAAGAGATCTTCTGTTGAATCTGACAATTAATCTTGATGGTTGTACAGTCGTCTCAAATAAAACTGTGAAGGACCTTGGCATTACTCTGGACCCTGATCTCTCTTTTGACGAACATATCAAGACTGTTTCAAGGACAGCTATTTCCATCTATGTAACATTGCAAAAATCAGAAACTTTCTGTCCAAAAATTATGCAGAAAAATGTATCCATGCTTTTGTTACTTCTAGGTTAGACTACTGCAATGTTCTACTTTCCGGCTACCCGGATAAAGCACTAAATAAACTTCAGTTAGTGCTAAATACGGCTGCTAGAATCCTGACTAGAACCAAAAAACGTGATCATTTTACTCTAGTGCTAGCCTCCCTACACTGGCTTCCTGTTAAGGCAAGTGCTGATTTCAAGGTTTTACTGCTAACCCACAAAGCATTACATGGGCTTCCTCCTACCTATCTCTCTGATTTGGTCCTGCCGTACATACATACACGTACGCTACGGTCACAAGACGCAGGCCTCCTAATTGTCCCTAGAATTTCTAAGCAAACGGCTGGAGGCAGGGCTTTCTCCTGTAGAGCTCCATTTTTATGGGATGGTCTGCCTACCCATGTGAGAGACGCAGACTCGGTCTCAAACTTTAAGTCTTTACTGAATACTCATCTCTTCAGTGGGTCATATGATTGACTGTAGTCTGGCCCCCCAGGAGTGTGAAGGTGAACGGAAAGGCTCTGGAGTAACGAACCGCCCTGAGTCACTGGCTTACTGGTGCTTTTTCATGCCGTCCCTAGGAGGGGTGCGTCACTTGAGTGGGTTGAGTCACTGATGTGATCTTCCTGTTTGGGTTGTGCCGTGGCGGAGATCTTTGTGGGCTATACTCGGCCTTGGCTCAGGATGAAATTGGTGGTTGAAGATATCCCTCTAGTGGTGTGGGGGCTGTGCTTTGGCAAAGTGGGTGGGGTTATATCCTCCTGTTTGGCCCTGTCCGGGGGTATCATCGGATGGGGCCACAGTGACCCCTGACCCATACAGTCTCAGACTCCAGTATTTATGCTGCAGTAGTTTATGTGTCAGGGGGTTAGGGTCAATTTGTTATATCTGGAGTACTTATCCTGTCTTATTCGGTGTCCTGTGTGAATTTAAATAAATCAAGCTTTTAGTTTTATCCACGGTTTCTGGTTTGGGTAGGTTTTAATAGTCCCAGTGGGTACAACATCTCCTATACACGTCCTGATGAACCCAGTCACTGTATCCGTGCATTCATCAATGTTATTCTCAGAAGCTACCCTGAGCATATCCCAGTCCGTGTGACCAAAACAATCTTGATATATGGACTCTGATTGGTCAGACCAACGTTGAATAGACCTTAGCAAGGGACATTTCTGTTGGAGTTTCTGCCTATGGAAAGGGAGGAGCAAAATGGAGTCGTAATCAGATTTGCCGAAAGGAGGGTAGGGGAGGGCCTTGTAGGCATTTCGAGTAGCAGTGGTCCAATGTTTTTCTCAAATTTGCTATGTTAAAATCCCCAGCTACAATAAATGCAGCCTCAGGATATATGGTTTTCAGTTTGCATTGTTTTCAGTGTAGTTCCTTGTGGTATCGGTTTGAGAGGGAATATGCACAGCTGTGACTATAACCGAAGAGAGAATTCTCCCGGGAGGTAATATGGTCGGCATTTGATTGTGAGGTATTCTAGGTTGGGTGAACAAAAATACTTTCTGTATGTTATCACAATCAAACCATGAGTGGTTAATCATGAAACATACACCCCCGCCTTTCTTCTTCCTGGAGAGTTCTTTATTCCTGTACTGAGAACCCAGATGGCTGAATGGTCAGTGACAACATATCCCGAGAGAGCCATGTTTCCACGAAACAGAGTATATTACAATCCCTGATGTCTCTCTGGAAGAAGATCCTCGACCCTGAGCTTGTCTACTTTATTATCCAGAGTCTAAACATTAGCAAGTAATCCAGTCATTCCTCCTTGTGTCATACTGCGGCACACCCTGCTGTGCTGCAGCATTCTCAGCCATTTCTTCTGTTTCTGCAAGTTATTGCTAGTTTGACCACCAGAGGGCATCTTTGAGAAGCATTTGAAAGTATTCCATATTGGCATTACCAGATCATTTCAAACCTTTTTTGTAATAACATAGTATATGGGATTGATTTTAGGAAATTTGGCTTAATTAAATTGATTCATATTATGGTGTTTCCATTCAGAGAAAAATTGTCAGTTTGTAAATTCAGACTCTCGGAGTGCACTCTGGACGTTCGGGCCGAGGAGAAGGGTTGATTTGAGCATTCTGGCCTTACAACGGCAGTCAAGCACCCAATTTAACGTTGGCTAGCTACTTCTTGACACAAATGAGACCACTCTGACCATTTAACCCGCCCTAGCAGAGCTGGTAATGCAGTTTTAATGTTAACCAGAGTGTTGGTGGCTGTAAATGTGCTGATGGAAACAATTTAATTAAGCTTTTTTTCCAACTTTTACTGACAACGGGTGTTGAACGCTCGTAAAGTAATTATTCTGCGCTCTGGTATACTCAGACGAGAGTGCTCTGAAATCCGTGTAGTTAGTAGGCTTTTGTGGAGCGATGGGTAATGATGCTTCGAGGGAGGCTGTTGTCTATGTGTGCAGAGGGTCCCTGGTTCGAGCCCAGGTAGGGGAAAGGAGAGGGTTCCATTTTAATCAGGAGACTCTCCTCTTTGTAATTATGTAAGTCTGGGCAGCAAGCTCGTTTGTCACCGATCGCTAGACCAGAAATAGTCAGGTTGACATTTTTTCCCTACTTTTTCATTAGGCAGACATAAGCACATTTGACACCATCGAGGTGTGGATGTTTACTTTCTACATCCGCCATGGAGCCCAGTTTCATCATTGTAACGGCGTTCTTCGTTTGTAGAAAGAGAGTCGGACCGAAATGCAGCGTGGTGGTTACTCATGTCTTTAATGAAGGAAAAGTGATACATGAAATAACTAAACAAATGCAAAACAACAAACGGAACGAGAAACCTAATACAGCCTATCTGGTGAACTACACAGAGACAGGAACAATCACCCACGAAATACACAGTGAACTCAGGCTACCTAAATACGGTTCCCAATCCGAGACAACGAGAATCACCTGACTCCGATTGAGAACCGCCTCAGGCAGCCAAGCCTAACTAGACACACCCCTAATCATACACAATCCCAATGCTAATAAAACCCCAATACGAACCCAACACATTAACCCATGTCACACCCTGGCCTGACCAAAATATATAACGAAAACACAAAACATATTGACCAAGGCGTGACAGAACCTCCCCCCTAAGGTGCGGACTCCCGGACGCACCTCAAAACCATAGGGAGGGTCCGGGTGGGCGTCTGTCCATGGTGGCGGCTCCGGCTCGGGACGTGGACCCCACTCCATTAATGTAATAATTCCTCCCCTTCGCGTCCTGGGGTAATCCACCCTCGCCGCCGACCATGGCCTAATAGTCCTCACCCAGATCCCCACTGGACTGAGGGGCAGCTCGTGACTGAGGGGCAGCTCGGGACAGAGGGGCAGCTCGGGACAGAGGGGCAGCTCGGGACAGAGGGGCAGCTCGGGACAGAGGGGCAGCTTCGGACAGAAGCAGCCCGGGACTGAGGGGCAGCCCGGAACTGAGGGGAAGCCCAGTACTGAGAGGAAGCCCAGTAGTGAGAGGAAGCCCAGTACTGAGAGGAAGCCCAGTACTGAGAGGAAGCCCAGGCAGGTAGTAGGCTCCGGTAGATCCTGGCTGGCTGGCGGATCTGGAAGATTCTGGTTGACTAGCAGATCTGGAAGATTCTGGTTGACTGGCAGATCTGTAAGAGACTGGTTGACTGGCAGATCTGGAAGAGACTGGTTGACTGGCAGTTCTGGAAGATTCTGGTTGACTGGCAGATCTGGAAGATTCTGGTTGACTGGCAGATCTGGAAGAGACTGGTTGACTGGCAGATCTGGAAGAATCTGGTTGACTGGCGGATCTAGCTGCTCTATGCAGACTGACAGCTCTGACTGCTCCATGCAGGCTGACAGCACCCTGCAGACTGGCAGCTCTTTGCAGACTGGCAGCTCTGACTGCTCCATGCAGGCTGACAGCACCCTGCAGACTGTCAGCTCCTTGCAGACTGACAGCTCCCTGCAGACTGGCAGCTCTTTGCAGACTGACAGCTCTGGCTGCGTCATGCAGACTGACAGCTCTGACTGCTCCATGCAGGCTGACAGCACCCTGCAGACTGGCAGCTCTTTGCAGACTGAAAGCTCTGGCTGCTTCATGCAGACTGACAGCACCTCTGGCGGATCCTGGCTGACTGGCACTTCTGGCGGATCCTGGCAGACTGGCACTTCTGGCGGATCCTGGCTGACTGGCACTTCTGGCGGATCCTGGCTGACTGGCGGATCCTGACTGACTGGTGGATCTAACTGATCCTGACAGACTGGTGACGCTGGGCAGACTGGCGGCGCTGGGCAGACTGGCGCCGCTGGGCAGACTGGCGACGCTGGGCAGACTGGCAGCACTGGCGGCGCTGGGCAGACTGGCGGCACTGGCGGCGCTGGGCAGACTGGCGACGCTGGGCAGACTGGCGACGCTGGGCAGACTGGCGACGCTGGGCAGACTGGCGGCGCTGGGCAGACTGGCGGCGCTGGGCAGACTGGCGACGCTGGGCAGACTGGCCACGCTGGGCAGACTGGCGGCGCTGGGCAGACTGGCGATGCTGGGCAGACTGGCGGCACTGGCGGCGCTGGGCAGACTGGCGGCGCTGGGCAGACTGGCGGCTCCAGCAGCGCTGTAGAGGAGGAAAGCGCTGGCTGCGCTGAACAGGCGAGGCGCACTGAAGGCCTGGTGCGTGGTGCTGGAACTGGTGGTACTGGATTGAGGACACGCACAGGAAGCCTGGTGCGGGGAGCTGCCACCGGATGACTGGTGTGTGAAGGTGGCACAGGATGGACTGGACCGTGAAGGTGTACTGGAGAGCCTGAGAGCAGGACTGGCACAGGACGTGCAAGGCTAGGTAGGTACACAGGAGGCCTAGTGCGTGAGGCTGGCACAATTCTCACCAGCCGACTAACACGCACCTCAGGCCGAACCAGAGCCGGTGTTAGAGGTGAGCGAAGCAGAGACTGTGAAGGAGTTAATGGGGAAAGTGGAGAGTAATGAGGGAGTTGCTAGCTTGGTGCTATAGGTACAAAATTCGTCCGACGGAGCGAGTCGGGGAGTTGATGGCAGCCTCTCCCACTGCAGCTGCTCTTCACGATTAACCGGGAGAGTTGGATCAGGTCTGACTCCTGACTCCGCCACTCTCTCTCTGAGCCCTCCCCCAATAAATATTTGGGGTTTACTTTCGGTTTTCGCTCTGCGCCGCCGTGTTTTCCTTTTCGACTCCATTCGCCTATAGCCCTGTTCGCACTGATCCAGCGAATCCCAGGCGGGCTCAGGCACTCTCTCTGGGTCGGCCGCCCACCTGTCTATTTCTTCCCACGTAGTATACTCCATGCCTCTGCTGTCCATAACGTCCTCCCTTCGCTGCTCCTGCTGCCTGTTACCACGCCACTCGGTCCGTGTGTGGTGGGTGATTCTGTAACGGCGTTCTTCGTTTGTAGAAAGAGAGTCGGACCGAAATGCAGCGTGGTGGTTACTCATGTCTTTAATGAAGGAAAAGCGATACATGAAATAACTAAACAAATGCAAAACAACAAACGGAACGAGAAACCTAATACAGCCTATCTGGTGAACTACACAGAGACAGGAACAATCACCCACGAAATACACAGTGAACTCAGGCTACCTAAATACGGTTCCCAATCCGAGACAACGAGAATCACCTGACTCCGATTGAGAACCGCCTCAGGCAGCCAAGCCTAACTAGACACACCCCTAATCATACACAATCCCTATGCTAATAAAACCCCAATACGAACCCAACACATTAACCCATTACTTCCGGCGCCGACAGAGATGGCCGCCTCGATTCGCGTTCCTAGGAAACTATGCAGTTTTTTGTTTTTTTACGTGTTATTTCTTACATTAGTACCCCAGGTCATCTTAGGTTTCATTACATACAGTCGAGAAGAACTACTGAATATAAGATCAGCGTCAACTCACCATCAGTACGACCAAGAATATGTTTTCCGCGACGCGGATCCTGTGTTCTGCCTTACAAACAGGACAACGGAATGGATCGCATGCAGCGACCCAAGAAAACGACTCCGGAAAAGAGGGAAACGTAGCGGTCTTCTGGTCAGACTCCGGACAAGGGCACATTGCGCACCACTCCCCAGCATTCTTCTTGCCAATGTCCAGTCTCTTGACAACAAGGTTGATGAAATCCGAGCAAGGGTAGCATTCCAGAGGGACATCAGAGACTGCAACGTTCTCTGCTTCACGGAAACATGGCTTACTGGGAAGACGCTATCCGATGCGGTGCAGCCAACGGGTTTCTCCACGCATCGCGCCGACAGAAACAAACATCTTTCTGGTATGAAGAGTGGCGGGGGCGTATTCCTCATGACTAACGAGACATGGTGTGATGAAGGAAACATACAGGAACTCAAATCCTTCTGTTCACCTGATTTAGAATTCCTCACAATCAAATGTAGACCGCATTATCTTCCAAGAGAATTCTCTTCGATTATAATCACAGCCGTATATATCCCCCAAGCAGACACATCGATGGCTCTGAACGAACTTTATTTAACTCTTTGCAAACTGGAAACCATTTATCCGGAGGCTGCATTCATTGTAGCTGGGGATTTTAACAAAGCTAATCTGAAAACAAGACTCCCTAAATTTTATCAGCATATCGATTGCGCAACCAGGGGTGGTAAAACCTTGGATCATTGTTACTCTAACTTCCGCGACGCATATAAGGCCCTGCCCCGCCCCCCTTTCGGAAAAGCTGACCACGACTCCAATTTGTTGATCCCTGCCTACAGGCAGAAACTTAAACAAGAGGCTCCCACGCTGAGGTCTGTCCAACGCTGGTCAGACCAAGCTGACTCCACACTCCAAGACTGCTTCCATCACGTGGACTGGGACATGTTTCGTATTGCGTCAGATAAAAATATTGACGAATACGCTGATTCGGTGTGCGAGTTCATTAGAACGTGCGTTGAAGATGTCGTTCCCATAGCAACGATAAAAACATTCCCTAACCAGAAACCGTGGATTGATGGCAGCATTCGCGTGAAACTGAAAGCGCGAACCACTGCTTTTAATCAGGGCAAGGTGTTTGGCAACATGACCGAATACAAACAGTGCAGCTATTCCCTTCGCAAGGCTATTAAACAAGCTAAGCGTCAGTACAGAGACAAAGTAGAATCTCAATTCAACGGCTCAGACACAAGAGGCATGTGGCAGGGTCTACAGTCAATCACGGACTACAAGAAGAAACCCAGCCCAGTCACGGACCAGGATGTCTTGCTCCCAGGCAGACTAAATAACTTTTTTTGCCCGCTTTGAGGACAATACAGTGCCACTGACACGGCCTGCAACGAAAACATGCGGTCTCTCCTTCACTGCAGCCGAGGTGAGTAAGACATTTAAACGTGTTAACCCTCGCAAGGCTGCAGGCCCAGACGGCATCCCCAGCCGCGCCCTCAGAGCATGCGCAGACCAGCTGGCCGGTGTGTTTACGGACATATTCATTCAATCCCTATACCAGTCTGCTGTTCCCACATGCTTCAAGAGGGCCACCATTGTTCCTGTTCCCAAGAAAGTTAAGGTAACTGAGCTAAACGACTACCGCCCCGTAGCACTCACTTCCGTCATCATGAAGTGCTTTGAGAGACTAGTCAAGGACCATATCACCTCCACCCTACCTGACACCCTAGACCCACTCCAATTTGCTTACCGCCCAAATAGGTCCACAGACGATGCAATCTCAACCACACTGCACACTGCCCTAACCCACCTGGACAAGAGGAATACCTATGTGAGAATGCTGTTCATCGACTACAGCTCGGGATTCAACACCATAGTACCCTCCAAGCTCGTCATCAAGCTCGAGACCCTGGGTCTCGACCCCGCCCTGTGCAACTGGGTACTGGACTTCCTGACGGGCCGCCCCCAGGTGGTGAGGGTAGGCAACAACATCTCCTCCCCACTGATCCTCAACACGGGGGCCCCACAAGGGTGCGTTCTGAGCCCTCTCCTGTACTCCCTGTTCACCCACGACAGCGTGGCCACGACACGCCTCCAACTCAATCATCAAGTTTGCGGACGACACAACAGTGGTAGGCTTGATTACCAACAACGACGAGACTGCCTACAGGGAGGAGGTGAGGGCCCTCAGAGTGTGGTGTCAGGAAAATAACCTCACACTCAACGTCAACAAAACTAAGGAGATGATTGTGGACTTCAGGAAACAGCAGAGGGAACACCCCCCTATCCACATCGATGGAACAGTAGTGGAGAGGGTAGCAAGTTTTAAGTTCCTCGGCATACACATCACAGACAAACTGAATTGGTCCACTCACACTGACAGCGTCGTGAAGAAGGCGCAGCAGCGCCTCTTCAACCTCAGGAGGCTGAAGAAATTCGGCTTGTCACCAAAAGCACTCACAAACTTCTACAGATGCACAATCGAGAGCATCCTGGCGGGCTGTATTACCGCCTGGTATGGCAACTGCTCCGCCCTCACCCGTAAGGCTCTCCAGAGGGTAGTGAGGTCTGCACAACGCATCACCGGGGGCAAACTACCTGCCCTCCAGGACACCTACACCACCCGATGTTACAGGAAGGCCATAAAGATCATCAAGGACATCAACCACCCGAACCACTGCCTGTTCACCCCGCTATCATCCAGAAGGCGAGGTCAGTACAGGTGCATCAAAGCTGGGACCGAGAGACTGAAAAACAGCTTCTATCTCAAGGCCATCAGACTGTTAAACAGCCACCACTAACATTGAGTGGCTGCTGCCAACACACTGTCATTGACACTGACCCAACTCCAGCCACTTTAATAATGGGAATTGATGGGAAAGTATGTAAATATATCACTAGCCACTTTAAACAATGCTACCTTATATAATGTTACTTACCCTACATTATTCATCTCATATGCATACGTATATACTGTACTCTACATCATCGACTGCATCCTTATGTAATACATGTATCACTAGCCACTTTAACTATGCCACTTTGTTTACTTTGTCTACATACTCATCTCATATGTATATACTGTACTCGATACCATCTACTGTATGCTGCTCTGTACCATCACTCATTCATATATCCTTATGTACATATTCTTTATCCCCTTACACTGTGTATAAGACAGTAGTTTTGGAATTGTTAGTTAGATTACTTGTTGGTTATCACTGCATTGTTGGAACTAGAAGCACAAGCATTTCGCTACACTCGCATTAACATCTGCTAACCATGTGTATGTGACAAATAAAATTTGATTTGATTTGATTTGTCACACCCTGGCCTGACCAAAATATATAACGAAAACACAAAACATATTGACCAAGGCGTGACAATAATATGACCATGTTTCCCAGCTGCTTGCCGTCGTGTTGAAGTAATCGCAAAAAACGGGCCTTATTTTATTGCATGTTTCACCCTGCCAGCTCCTATTAGTTCTATTGAGCACCGTGACATCAACACGCCTTCCGAACGTTCTATTCCCAGCTTATTGCTCCACGTCACAATGCCTGCTTCACTATTGTTGGCAGTGAGATCTGATCATGTTGTTTAATAGTTCAAATGTAACAACAAAATGTAAACAACAAAAATAATATTGGAACTCCGCGATATTCCCATTGTCTCCTATGAGGGAAATATAGGCATGTCTGTCTATTTCGCCAAATATCTTGCAATGTGTATATTTAGATTTTTTTCAAGTCGGGTGTAACCGGTGTGAAATGGCTAGCTAGTTAGCGGGGTGCGCGCTAATAGTTTTTCAATCTGTGACATCACTCGCTCTGAGACATTGAAGTAGTTGTTCCACTTGCTCTGCAAGGGCCGCTGCTTTTGTGGAGGGATGGATAATGATACTTTGAGGGTGGCTGTTGTCTATGATTACATTGGGTCCAAGCCCAGGAATGCCCAGGTATGCGTGCGGGGAGGGACGGAAGCAAAACTGTTACACGGGTACCATTTTAATCAGGAGAATCTCCTCTTTGTAATTATGTAAGTCTGGGCAGCGAGCTTGTTTGCCATCGATTGCTAGACCAGAAATAGTAGGCATGTCTGTGTATTTTGCCAAATATCTTGCAATAGGTATATTTAGATATTTTTTGGGGAACGGTCATATCTCAGTTATTGTTTTCCTATCTATAAAAAATAAGCTGTTTTCTTTTACTTTCAGAGAGCGAGCTGACCAAGGGGTCGGAAATGTAGATATTGCCAGATGCTCACTGTCCAAGGAACAGGCCGTGGAAGCTTTATTGCTGGCAAAAGTGTCCATAACCAGAGGTAATTAAACTGTTCTGTGTTATTTTTCTCCATCTCTGCCTGTCTTGTTGTACATGGAACCTGTCTCACATGCATTCATTAAAAAACCCTTAAGATGTCAGCTGCTTATTTTCAGATTTACACCACAGAAATACAGACAATTTCTACTGGACTATCTGTTGCTGCCAAGTCATGATTTCCCTGGGGTTTAGCCTTGGAATAACCAAGTGGTGAGACACATAGCCATCTATATTTAAATGTTTCAGGTACACTCCGATAGGTGTCTGCGTCACATACAGTATCTTCTATTGACATTATCTTCTATTGTTTGTTCTCATGTGTCTGTTTTTCAGCATAAAGTACTCTGTAGCCACTTAGTGTGGACACCAGGTGAGACCACAGACACACAATAACAGTCTCTCTTCTTCAATCCATCCCTCTCCCCAAATCCTCTAGGTTATATCAGCTGTTTTGGTCAACCCCTCCCACATCTGAGTTGGCTGACACAGAGGGCACAGCATGATCATAGGTGAGATGTCACTTGGTCGGGTCAACAGGAAGTATTATTAAAGAGATGCTTTACATTGAAATACATACAGAGACGTAGTAGTTTTAGAGTTAATGATCCAAGGTCAGTTTTGCATTTCACCTCCTGATTTAAGATGACTGACCGTGTTAGAATAAAAAAAACAAGGCTTAATCATGGTCTCTCTCTATCCATTTCTCACTCGTCTGCAGGTTTGTTTTGATGTGAGACAGGGAGCCAGTCCCGTCATCGCCACCTCACCCGCTCTTAAGATAACCTTCGGGCCAACTAGGGGCCGAAGGCTGGTTAGTAGACACCGCAATTGTGATGAACTGAGAGAATATTAGGGTAGCACTGTAATTCATGAATCATGTGCTGTCTGCCGCTGTTCTTACCTCTTTCCCTTTCTGTCTGCTACACCTCTCTCCCCACCTCGTCTTTCTTCCTCGTTTTATAATACACACCATATGTGCATTGAAGTAAAGATTGAACTTGTATTTATAATATTACAATTATCATAATTATAATGCATTTATAACACCTGGATAATGAACTTCTTTCAATAAAGCGTTTCACATTCTCCGCTGGTTGAAATTAAGTATCTCATTGAAATACTATCCTGTGTCCTCAGCTGAATGCAGATGAAGGGAGTTAAATATGCATAGTTTTTTTTTCTGTACATAGGAATTACAAATCAATCATGTTTCTAGTCTATTTCATAGTTACAATGTGTAATCATTGATGTCCCAGGAGTAGGAGTGGTAAACACTGTTGAAGTGTATAATTGTAAAACATACATGCAGACACAGCATCATTCAAATATTGGAGTTTGATATGACTGAAAAAGAATGTCTCAGAGATTCATACCTGAACCGCACCTTTATTTGCCAAGGAAGAGTACATGATCAGTGAATATATTCAATGTACAGGCTACAATGTGGGAATCTCATACGTGTTAATAACTACAATACATGTGTATATAGAACTTGCATCCTTGGCACAATAAAGTTATTATATTCTACTCTATCCATAGGCTTCATCAATGCCGTTCAGACATGAAGTTGATACAAGAACTATGATAGCTGGGGTTCATAGATTGGTAGTTCAGAACCTAACGTTTAGCTAGCTACACATCCATAGGCAAACAGTTATTTGTATCCTCCAATACACAATAAGCAAGTAAATAGTTAGCAAGCTATGTTACTTCAGCTGCATCGCAAGGCAAGTTTACACAATTGTACATTCAATTTGCAGTAAACGCTTTAGCTAGCTAGATTCTTTAGATCCACTGTTTCACAAGATGACAGCCTGGTTTGATGGTTTTCTCAAGAGTCCCTAAAACATTAAACAACATGAATTACAAATTCATTCTCCTAACACTAGCTAGTTGGCTAATGTTAGCTTGTTGAATAGCGATTTTGGTAAATTAACTTTATAACAAAAAAGGATACACAAACGTTTGTCTCTACGTTAACATATTCCTCTCTTGTAAATTTTTTGCTTGACTTGTTATGACGTTACAACAACTTACATCTGGTTCCACCGTAATGTTTTGTCAGCCATCTTTGTTGAAGAATGACACAAGACAAGGGTGGCTTGCATCAAAGTTCTTCATTGGAACCACTCGACATGATTGGTCATATGAAAACCTTGGGACACAAATTCATAATGAGTGCCCTAACTCTCCCTTGTGGTGGTCTGGAGCAATGAAGCCGTGACGCTGGGTACCTCTAAGTCCCACGGTGAGATCTAGCAACTTTTAAAGGAGGAACCACTGTATACTAGGAAGCGGTGGAGGGTGTGCACACCTCCTGAGTCGGACTAGAATTCCACTCCGAATAACTCTTCTCTGCCGGCTGTGTTTTGGAGCAGCCCCTGGAATAGGTTAACCCTTGTGTAGTCTTAACATTCTGTATACTCCCCTTGTCCTAAGGGTCAAAAATGACCCGCCTTCACTAAACCCCTAAAATAAAGCAGCTTAATTGAATGAGGAATTCAACTACAAAAGACTCATCTTCTCACATTTTTTTAACCATTGCTCCCACCCACAAGGTGTATAAACAACAAAATAATATATATATATTTTTTTAACCTTTATTTAACCAGGTAAGACGGTCTGTATATAGGTACCCAGCGTCACGGCTTCACAATAAATAAGAATAAAATAAGATAATAGATACAAAACAAAAGCATGAAGAACATAAATCAGTCAACTCTAAATCACTCTAACTCTAATGTAGGACAGTATGCGGTGTGTGTGCAGGGACTTTGCAGATGTATTTCTCACATGTGCAGCACATAGTATTTGTTTTACAGTCCTTCTTTGGGGGACAAAATTAGCATCTCCTCCTCTTGCCTGCCCCAGCTGCAGCCTCAGGTGGATCAGCACAAGATTCAGCCCCCTGAACAGCTTTCACAAGTGCTGCAGAGGCTGCTGTGCGAGGGGGGCGTACCCTTCTTTGAATGTGTGGGGTTGCTGCTTCAGGAACACCCTCCTCTTGTTCTGCTTATCAGGCATCAAGGTAGTGTTGATCTTGTTCCATATCACAAAGGCATTGTATGAGTACACATCAATGATGTTATGGAAGATGACCAGGGGCCAGCGGGCAGTCATCCTCCTGCAGCTGTAAGTTCCAATCACCTTGCCCATGCCTCCTTTGTTGTGGTTTTAATCCAAAATGATGGCTAGCTTCCTGTCCTCAGGATTACTGATCCCAGCCGTTTTGTGCAGTGTTCTCAGGAGGACCACATTCTTGTTCCTCTTTGGGAGTTAAGAAACTAGAGTGGTTGTGGGGGTGAAGGCAAACTTTGATGAGAAGGCCTCTCTACCCCTTGTTGCGAGGAGTGCAGGGGGGAGCTCAGCCATGCCAACCATGGTGATCTTCCTCTTCAGGAGCTGCTGGCTGAGTTCATAAGAGGTGAAGAAATTGTCACACGTGACATTGTGCCCCCTCAGTCCATCTGTCACATCAAGTAATTCTCTGGGCCTCCACTGGTCGGCTTCCTTGTGTAGACTTGCATCCACAATTGTAGCTGGATTGTGCATCACAGGCCACCCATATATTGATGCCATACTTTGCTGGCTTGCTGGACATATTCTGCCGAGAAGGACAGCAACCTTTTGACAAAAGAAAACAGAAAACAATCACATAAATCACTGATATTACAGCAATACATAATAACATGTACAGTGTAAATCACTGTATACCACTGCTGGCATGCTTCTGAAGCTCAGCTGGGTTGGTCCAGGTCAGTTCCTGGATGGGAGACCAGATGATGCTCGAAGTGGTGTTGGAGGGCCAGTAGGAGGCACTCTTTCCTCTGGTCTAAAATAAATATCCCAATGCCCCAGGGCAGTGATTGGGGAAACTGGCCTGTGTAGGGTGCCGTCTTTCAGATGGGAAGTTAAACGGGTGTCCTACTCTCACTTATCGTAAGAGTAGGGGTGTTAACCCCGGTGTCCTGGTTAAATTCCCAATCTGGCCCTCAAACATCACGGTCACCTAATATTCCCCAGTTTACAATTGGCTCATTCATCCCTCTCCTCTAAACCTGTATCTATTCCCCAGGTCGTTGCTGCAAATGAGAACGTGTTCTCAATCAACTTACCTGGTAAAACAACGGATAAATAAATTACAGATAACATTATGAATTTTGAAAATAAAAATGGACCTCTGAATGGAACTAGTTGCTCATCCATTGTTACTTCAGGCCCAGGGTCATAGAGGTATGGCAGACAGTCCACCCACTTCTCCCAGACCTCTCTTATGGCCACCAGTTTGTCTCTCACACGTCTTGCAGTTCTTGACTCACGGTAATCAAATTGTAGCATTCTTGAGAAAGTATGAAAGACTTTCAGTGGCATCTTGGCACGGGAAAATTGCCCTTCCACTCTCTGCATCCCAGAGACTACATTACATTACATTTAAGTCATTTAGCAGACACTCTTATCCAGAGCGACTTACAAATTACATGTAGCCTCGCCTCGGGACCTATACACACCCGCTAATATTAGCAGCCCTATGTAGGCACGGAGGTCAATGTCTTCCAACATTTTCAGGTTGTCTCCATATTTACAGAAACCCTCCAAATTTGTCATATTCAAGATGATTATTTCGATGGCTGGTGTGATGAACATGTAGAATGTTGAGGCGATGTCCAGAGCATGGGCGACTGCATGTCTTGTCGGCCTTGGGGTCATCCTTATGACATTTTGCACTGCCATCCTGCCCTGGTTGTCAAATGTTACCCAATTCAGGAAACTAGGCGCATGTTGCAGTATTTCACCTCTGGATGAAACTGCCTGTTACTCAGGCCCAGAAGCTAGGATATGCATATAATTGGTAGATTTGGATAGAAAACACTCTAAAGATTCCCATTTAAAAAAAAATGTATATGAGTGTAACAGAACTGATATGGCAGGCGAAAATCTGAGAAAAATCCATCCAGGAAGTGGAATTATTTTCATGTTGCTGTTTTTCAACTCATTACCTGTAGAGAATCCAATGGGTTAGGAATCAGATTGCAGTTCTTATGGCTTCCACTAGATGTCAACAGTCTTTAGACATGGTTTCAGGCTGTTATTTTGAAAAATGACGAGTGAACAGCCATTTTGGTTAGAGGACAGAGGAACTTTTTAGACCTGATTCGGCGCGCTCACGGGTTATTTATCCTTTCTATTGAAAACGGTATTGTCCGGTTGAAATATTGATTATAAAGACAATAAATACCCTGAGTATTAACTTCTTGGATATAGGGGGCGCTATTGTAATATTTGGATGAAAAACTTTCCCGTTTTAAACAAGATATTTTGTCACGAAAAGATGCTCGACTATGCATATAATTGACATCTTTTTGGAAAAAATGAACATTTGCTATTCTAACTAAGAGTCTCGTCATTGAAATCATCCAAAGTTCTTCAAAGGTAAATTATTTTATTTGAATGCTTTTCTTGTTTTTGTGAAAATGTTGCCTGCTGAATGCTAGGCTTAATGCTATGCTAGGCTATCAATACTCTTACACAAATGCTTGTGTAGCTTTGGTTGAAAAGCATATTCTGAAAATCTGAGATGACAGTGTTGTTAACAAAAGGCTAAGCTTGTGTTTGAATATGTTTATTTCATTTCATTTGCGATTTTCATGAATAGGAAACGTTGCGTTATGGTAATGAGCTTGAGGCTATGATTACGCTCCCGGATACGGGATTACTCGTCGCTAGAGGTTAATTATAAACATCGCTTGACATGTTTCGACTAACTTTACCGGTACTTTTAGTATTTATTCGTCTGCCTGTTGTGACCTCATTGGAGCCATTGGATTACTAAACAAAATGTGCCAACAAAACAGTTTTTGGGACATAAAGAGGGACTTTATCGAACAAAACAAACATTTACTGTGTAACTGGTAGTCTTGTGAGTGCAACCATATGAAGATCATCAAATGTAAGTGATTAATTTTATCGCTATTTCTGACTTTACTTGGCTGGAAAATGTTTGTATGCTTTTTACACGGGGCGCTGTCCTCAGATAATCGCATGGTATGCTTTCGCCGTAAAGCCTTTTTGAAATCTGACACAGCGGCTGGATTAACAAGAAGTTAATCTTTAAGCCGATATATAACACTTGTATATTTTATGAATGCTTATTATGTGTATTCCTGTATTTTGAATTTGGCGCACTGCAATTTTACCGGATGTTGGCCAGGTGGGATTATTTAGGGGGTTTTCTCTGCTGTTAACCTTTTTGGGATCGGGGCTAGCATTTTCACTTTTGGATGAATAGCGTGTCCAGAGTGAAATGCCTCCTACTCTGTCCCAGATGCTAATATATGCATATTAGTAGTAGTATTGGATAGAAAACACTCTGAAGTCTCTAAAACTGTTTGAATGATGTCTGTGAGTATAACAGAACTCATATGGCAGGCGAAAACCTGAGAAAAATCCAACCAGGAGGTGGGAAATCTGAGGTTTGTAGTTTTTCTAAGGCTGGCCTACCGAATACACCGTGTCTATCGAGTCAAGTTGCACTTCCTAAGGCTTCCACTAGATGTCAACCATCTTTAGACACATAATTCAAACAGTTTTAGAAACTTCAGAATGTTTTCTATCCAATACTAATCATAATATGCATATATTATCATCTGGAACAGAGTAGGAGGCAGTTCACTCTGGGGAGCTATTCATCCAAAAGTGAAAATGCTGCCCCCTATCCCAAAAAGGTTAAAAAAATATATTAAAAGAAGCCAGAAAAATACAAAATATATAACAATACATTAAAACATAATAATAAGAAAATAATATTGCAAAAAGTAGTAGTTGGTTTTTATATACCTACAGGGCTCCAAATCAAATAGCTAAATGATCCATGGTATGATCATTTTAAAACAATTCCATGTGTTAGCTTAATGAAAACACAAAGGCAAACTAGGCAATTTAGGGCAAGAAGGATTTTCGGAACAATTATAGATATACAGTATGTGATATGAAAAACTAATATATAACATGAAAATGTATTGAATATTAATTAATTGCAGGCCCATCGTAAATAGTCAACATAATCCATATCTCTGCCCTATTCCGCAATATCCATTCCCATTATAGAATTCCACATTTAATGGATGGTGATGGCTTTGAGGTGGATGTATAGCCTAAAAACAACTATCCATTTCTGCATTAGTAGAAATGTGATTGAGAATCCAGCAGGACTGAATCTGGCCACACTGAAGCCACAGAGGTGTAAAGCCACGGTGTTGGTGGTTGTGGTGGTGATGACGGTGATGGCTCAGTCTTAATGCCCATGATGTTCCTTGATGCTAATACAACACCATCATTGGCATGACGCCGCAATCAATCTCACCTTATAATGACATACGAACCCCTGACTCTCCTGTCTCTCTCTTTCTATTTCTTACGCTCCCCCTCTCCCTCCATCTCTCTCTCTCCCACTCAGTGTCTGTTATCTACTTCCTGACACACATGGTTGATTAGTTTCATTGTATAGCTGTGGGTTTGGGTGGTAAAGATGAAACCGTGTTCCCGTTTCCTTGGCTCCTCATTCTACAGTGGCTAATTATGGTGATGCTTGTGTCAGACAGTTGCCAGCCATTTGACTAGCCTAATCAGTCACAGAGCAGCTACAGGTCACACCACGTCAGACATTTTGTGTCAGCAGTGCAGGTGAAAGGTGAGGCCCATATCAAAAACAAATATCAATACATTGTTAGCGATGATGAAAAAATATATTCTGTACTTGTACTGTACTGTACATTGCTGCCTGTTATTCATCAACAGGGTGGTATGACATTTTGAATAGCCTACCTATTTTTTATCTAATGTTGCCTTTATGAAAAGCATGTGTTTAAAGCCACTAGTCCCACTCATGTTCTTTCAACTTGAGAGTGAATAGATTTCAATCAAATATATTTAGCAACTTTATCACTCAGGACACCCTTCTAGCATTGGGGAACATCCCGCCCCTTAAGATTTTCAATGTACCCTGTAATTACACCTAAACTAAATCGTTGTTGATCATTGAGCACACCTTTATTTAGAACCGCGTCCATGTTTACACATTATGTGAATTATTATTATACATACTGAATGTATAATATTACTGTGTGTCAGATACTTCACTGTCTATCAGATACTTATACTGCATTTGTAAATGATAATAATTCGGAGTAATTACATAGTCGTGGAACAGTGTCATAATGGAGCAAGTTTTGATCTGTCAAAAAAATGGTGTTCTTGAGAAATCGAGTCAAACAGAAAATGTGTTTAAAAAAGATAATGATAATGTGCTCGTGCTCATGATCTGTTAAACGGTTGATAAAAAGACGCCTCCTTAAGGTACTCCGGGCTTCATTGTCTGTCTATCCATTACATTCTAAAACAGTATTTTATTATTTGGCAGGATGAATAGATGGCTCATAAACACTTGACTTGGTCCAGTCTCGGTGGACTCCTCAACCATACGGATGCAAAGAGGTGGGGGGGGTCTTTTGAAACTCATCTCCTTATTTCTGGCACTGGTCTCCTCAATCCCACAGTTCTGGCATCCATAAGCATCAGGAGACAACAGTGAGGTATACTTCAGTACACACTCCTCTTTGTGGTCTAGTTGGCATGGTCACTGGCCAGGAATCGTGTGGCTCCATTGGCTGTGCATGGGGAACCAACCAACCACCAACCAACCAAGTGATGTGTGTAGGGATCCGTATGTGAGATAAAAACCTGGGGTGTAATCTTTATTCCAAACAGTTGCAAAACGGAACACTAAAATGAGTTTCTATTGGACAAATTCAGGTAGGTCCCTCCGTTTCATTCCGTTTGCTTCCGTTTAAGAGACATTTTGCAACAGAATTGGCATAATGAATACACCCCTTATGACTTCGTTGAGAAAGGTTCTGAGTGAACTGGATCTGTCCACAATTCACTATAAGAGGGTTCTGTGTGAGGGAGGAATCTGCAGGCAGGTGAGAGTCTAGCTATGTAAATTAATTGGCTTGCATTAGACATTCTATGCATAGCCCCTTGCAGTAATTCAGGCCATATTGCAAAACCCTGGGCAATTGGCCATCCCGATGGCCCCGGCAGGCATATTAGTAGAACAAAAGTACCTGCATGGCAATGTTGCATAGGAAATGTCTCTGCATACAAAGGTCCTACTGGTTAAAAACATCAAACTTAAAACAATGTTCAACAACAGGCAACATAGATGGATAGTCAACGGTAAACCTGTAAACAAGGAGCTCAAAGCAGGGTTTTATTTGTGGTTTATCTCTGTAATGTTTCTGTGTTTTGTCTATTTTGTTGTGATGGTGATTGATCTTGTGGACATGTGTATTGATAATGATGGATGACCTTGTGTCTTCTCACATTGCCAGACATGTGCCAGATAATTATACCCCGATAATTCAAATCCTAATGTGTGGTTTACCTTTATTACTATGGAAGAAGGACACAGTACACTTGCCATAGGAGGAGATGATACATTGGAACTAAATGTCTAAAATGTATCACATCTGCTACATTGGAGTACAATGTGCAGTGCACTCTAAAATGTTGCTCTAGGTTTAATACACACTGTAAACAACAAGGTCCCACCACAGTCATACAGGAACCAATTACTAGCCTATAATGACTAGGAGGACTTTATTTATTTATGATATGAATTTACAGCCAGGAAGATCATCTCTGCTTTATGGAGGCATTAAAATTGCAGGTCTCTGGGCTACTGCTAAAGCTCCAGCTTTTAGACAACAGGAGAGGCAGGGATGTGAGGAGGAAGGTTCTGCTTCACTTCAGCTTCAAGGAACAATGAGATCCATTCTAGTCCGGCCACGGAGTGGTCCGAAATGGCACCATGTTCTTCATTCAATACTTTGGATGAGAGCCCGGTGTGGCATTTTGGATATAACGCTGAAGCAGGCAGAAGCAGGGTTGACCATCCCTCACAGAACTCTGTGAGTATCCATATTTTATTCATATGGACATTATCGCTGGCCTGCAGTGGGTGGAATACGGACGTAGATTAATATCAATGTCTTGACAAGCAAAGTGTCTTTAGTTAAAATAGTTGGCCAGTTTGTGCTTCTGTTCTAGCTGACTGAAACACTTTCAGCTAGCAAAAGACAAAAAGTGGGGGTTATTCGTTCGGGCTCATTGGACTGGGCTCGGAAATACATGAGTAATGCTCTCCACACCCCCTTGTCCCACCCATGAAGTGGTACGAGCGATTAGAGCACCATTATCCAAGCACAAGGGAGGTTCAGTGCTGGCCCAAACCAGATTTATGGTGGCGGTGGCCCACGCACCACTGACTGACCCTCTTCAAGCTGCCCCTTTGTGAGCGTTCACCATACAGTAGATACACTTAATGGATGAGCACAATGTGCCTCAATGGCCCTGTGATGATGGATCTGGGGCATTGTGGAAAAGCACTTCAGTACAGACAAACCAAATAGTTCAGAGACCTAGCCTGACACCCAAGAACTAGGGGGTGTGGGAGGGTTCGAGGGGGGTTGTTCTAGAACATTGTTCTGGGAAAATTGGGGGGAACAATTGGGTCTCGGTATAGTTGCCACGCATTCCTGAGCAGCCCTTTAATTGAATATGAAGGGATTGTTGAGAAACAATTTGCTTTTAATCCGAGTGTGGAACCGACCCAGATGTGTCCAGAGCATATCTGCTGCACTGCATTTTCAAGCCCCCACCCCTCCAAACACAACACGTATGCACACACACACAAACACACACACACACACACACACACACACACACACACACACACACACACACACACACACACACACACACACACACACACACACACACACACACACACACACACACACACACACACACAGTCATAGTGATTGTCGCATTTCAACAAAGACAATAAAGTAGATCAAATGGACTGATGTAGTCTACTGTAGACACTTGCAGCTTTGTTAACGGACTCTTTGTCATTCCTGCCCCCTCCTCCCTATCTCTCTTCCTCTCTCTATTCCTCATTCTCCCTCTCTCCCATCATCCCTATTAAAAAACATTATGACTTAACACGGAGTTGATCTCCTAAACTTTGCCTCTACTCACAATCTAATGACAGAGTGTGAGTGTCAGAGATCTCCCTTTTTCACCCTCCCTACCTCCCTCCCTCCCTCAGCAGTGGCTGGGCAAGGAAGAAGACATGTCATGTGGTAATTATGTAAGTAGCCAGATTGGCCCCATGAATATGACACAGAACGGATGGTTGTTACTTGTCAGGGAGATTACAGTGGTGCAATGGGGCTAGCGCCTAACGTTCTAACAAATGGCCTCTGTAAAATTATGTAAAATTGGTGTTTTTCAGATGATTATAAGATTGTTCTATATAATTATTATTTGACAGTGTAGCTTATGCAGTGCACTTTTACAAGTAGATTACATGCATCTAGTTAAGCCATGTGACCATCAGTCAATATGACCATTACTGTGCAAGCAGACATGACACAACAGTATCAGACCATGGCATGTCATTTATGCAAATTAATTGGATACCTAGTACATTTCAACATCACCAACAATAGCAGAGAAACATTTTGTTTGAAAACTTTTTCTGTCTAAACCCTCACCCTCAACCTTAGTGTCCTTTTCGCTCTACACCTCTAATCGTCATGTTCTGTTTGTTTATTCATTGCCATCTCTCCTAATTTCTCCAGCCATCCTTCGTGCCCACAGTATTCTAATGAACTTTGATGCCACTGGGCACAAAGAGACTGGCAGCCATCCCTCTTCTACCGAAAGGCTGACACTAGCTAGCTTTCCATCCAATTGGCGACAGATTTTCATGCAAATATTCAAAAACACGCAATATAAAATATCTGCTTTTTTGTGGTGTGTTTCCACCAAACGGACTTGTTGTGGATAAAAATCACTGCGTGACAACGTAACGCACACAACATCTATCTTTTCACCTACGTTTTCATGTACCGAATAAAAATCTGAAGTTCAATGTGTTTCCATTGCATAGTTTTGTCACAAAAACTGTTGCGTTAAATAACTGACTACTATGATCACTATGGTCACTGGAAAGAGGAGACAGAGGGTTGTGAGACAGAGGTTTAATCCTTGATGCCTGAAAAGTGGGATGTATACGGAGGGTGCATGGCAACAGAAGACGAACAGAAGACGAACAGCAGAGGGGCTAAGGATCTTAGAGACGGGGAAAGGGCTGATTAAACAGGGGGAAAGTTTGCAGGACTTCACCCAGAGGGGCAGATCTCGAGTGGACAGCCATACCCTCTGCCCTGTGATGGTAACAGGGAGCCGGGGTCCGGTGGCGGTCCGCCTGTTGTCGATACCTGGAGGTGGTCTTGAGAGGAGCAGCAAAGGCTCTCTTCCAGGTACGGCGACAGCAGCAGACGAACATCTGGTCCCAGGGTGGGCTGACCTTTTCTTCTTGCTCAGGGAAAAGCGAGGGCTGATAACCCATCAAACATTCGAAATGCGAGAGACCAGTGGATGAGCAGGGGAGGGTGTTTCGGGTGTATTCCACCCAAATGAGTTGCTGGCTCCAGGTGGTGGGGTTGGTGGAGACGAGGCAAGGAAGAGTCGTCTCCAGGTCCTGATTGGCTCGATCAGACTGGCAATTAGACTGGGGATGAAACCCGGAGGACAGAATGGCCAACAACCCAATGAGTGTGCAGAGCACCTTCCAGAACCGGGATGAGGACTGAGGACCAGGGTCGGAGACCATGTTCACCGGAAGTCCATGAATCCAGAATGTGCTGCACCATGAGCTAGGTGTTCCACCCCCTCTAACCAGTGCCTCCACTGCTCCAACCTCATCTTCACTGCGAGTAGTTCTCAGTTGCCCATGTCGTAATTCCTTTCCGTGGTGTTGAGACGATGGGAGGTGAAAATGCAGGGATGCAGTTTCTGGTCTTGGGCAGAACACTGGGACAGGACAGACCCCACTCCGACATTCGAGGAATCGATCAACACCACGAACTGCGGGACAGATCCGGATAGATTAGGATGGGGTGGGAGTGAATTGGTGGTTTAGGTCCAAGAACGCCCAGTCTGCAGCTGGATACAACATGAATGGGACCTTTGGAAAGGTGATTTCTAAAGGGGGAAGCCAGGGTGCTGTATCCCCGGATGAACCGGCGGTAGAAATTGACGAACCCCAGGAAGCGTTGCAGCTGCACTCTGGAAGTGGGTTGCTGCCAATCCACCACCGCTCTCACCTTTCCAGGATCCATCTGTGTGTTGCCTGCAACTATGATGTATCGAAGGATGGAGATGGTGGAGCGATGGAATTCGCATTTCTATGCTTTGACAAACAGCTGGTTCTCCAGAAGACGCTGGAGAACTTGTCGGACATAGAGGACATGTTCTTGAGCCAATCGGGAGAAAACAAGGATGTCATCAAGGTAGATGATCACGAACTGGTTCAACATGTCAAAGAGAATGTCGTTAACCACGTCCTGGAACACAGCAGGAGCGTTGGTCAGTCCGAATGGCATCACCAGGTATTTGTCTTTCCCGCTAGTTATGTTAAAGTTGGTCTCCCCATCCCGTATTTGTACCAGATGGTAGGTTTTCCGGAGGTCCAATTTGGAGAAGATGGTAGCCCCCTGGAGAGGCTCAAATGCAGGGGTGAGGAGTGGAAGCGTGTAACGTTTTTTAACTATGATTTCATTCAGGCCCCAGTAGTTGTTCCACTGCCGCAGGTTTTTTTTCCTTCTTCACAGAGAAGAACCCTGAGCCAGCAGAGGAGGCAGAAGGACGGATACCCCCTGCAGCCAGGGAGTCCTCAATGTACATAGCCTTGGTCTCCAGACCCGATAGGGAATAAAGCCGTCCTCGAGGCTGTGTAGTGCCCGGGAAAAGGTCAATGGCGCAGTCATAGGGCCAATGTGGAGGAAGCGAGGTGGCACGGGCCTTGCTGAAAACCTCCCAGAGGTCCTGGAAATGGCGGAGAGATCTGGGGCTTTTCCCAAAATGTATTAAATTGTTTTGTTACCTCATCAATCTACACACAATACCCCATAATGACGAAGTTTTTTAAAAGTATGACAGTTACATAAGTATTCAGACCCTTTGTTATGAAACTCGAAATTAAACTCAGGTGCATCCTGTTTCCATTGATCATCCTTGACATGTTTCTACAACTTGATTGAAGTCCACCTGTGGTAAATTCAAATGATTGGACATGATTTGGAAAGGCCCACTATTGGCAATGTATGTCAGAGCAAAAACCAAGTCATGAGGTAAAAGGAATTGTCCATAGAGCTCTGAGGCAGGATTGTGTCGAGGCACAGATCTGAGGCAGGGTAGCAAAACGTTTCTTCAGCATTGTAGGTCCCCAAGGACGCTGTGGCCTCCATCTTTCTTAAATGGAAGATATTTGGAACCCACAAGACTCTTCCTAGAGCTTGCCACCCGGCCAACCTGAGCAATCGGGGAGAAGGGCCTTTGTATGGGAGGTGACCAAGAACCCGATTGTCACTCTGACAGAGCTCCAGAGTTTCTCTGTGGGGATGGGTGGAACCTTCCAGAAGGACAACCATCTCTGCAGCACTCCACAAATCAGGCCATTATGGTAGAGTGGACAGACAGAAGCCACTCCTCAATAGAAAGCCTGCTTGGAGTTTGCCAAAAGGCACCTAAAGGACTCTCATACCATGAGAAACAAGATTATCTGGTCTGATGAAACCAAGATCTCGTACCGAGATGGCATAGCAGTTCAGACGTCTTTTGGCCTCGTCTTGTCGTGTCCTGTATATATATATATTTACAACTTTTTTCACATACATTTTATTTTCATTTTCCATCAACTCATCTTCAAAACACTCTCCTGCAACCCGCCTCACCAATTTATATTTATAAATAAGTATTATTTACCTCAAATCTGCAATCCTCCAAGAAGCTAGCCAGAAGCTAGCCAGAAACTCCAAGAAGCTAGCCAGAAACTAGCCAGAAGCTAGCCAGGAGCTAGCCAGAAGCTAGCCCAGAAGCTAATCAGAAGCTAGTTAGCTTCTTTACTGGCAAATCGTTAGTATTCAGCTAACCACGGTTTGTGGTCATCAGCTATCCTTTAGCTCGAAAATCTATCGCCAGTTTTGTACGGCGCAGCGCGGCTCGGAACGGAACATACCGGACCAATTTTTCTCTCCATGTCCCTGGATTTCAACTGCTCTCTGAACATTCATACCCGGATCTCACAGCTAGCTAGCTGCTATCCATGTGACTATCGACTTTCATCGATTCCGGAGCAAACATCAATTACTCCGGAGCTAGCCAGCTCCGTCAATCACTCCTGAGTTCCATCAATCACTCCTGGGCTGCAGTCACCTATCCGGACCCGTTTTACTGCCTACGCGGAGCCCCACCCGGCCTTCACAACTGGACTGCCGACGTTATCTACCCGAAGGAGTTATCCGGCTGGCTCCTCCGTCGCGACGTTACCTGAACGCCCATCTGCGGCCTGCTAACCGTTAGCTGTCTTACCGGCTGCTATCTGAATAGACAATCGGACAATTTATTTATTTTTATTATTATTATGTTTCTTCTTGGGCCTCTTTAACTACATCTATTGTTTTTATTTTTTGTGGTTGTTGTGTGATTTGGATTAATCCCCTCTACCACACGGAACCCCACTAATCTACTGACGGAACGCAAGAGGTGGCTAACAACATACCTCCATCCTATGCTAGCTTGCTACCGATGGCCTGGCTAGCTGTCTAAATCGCCGTGACCCCCAACCAACCTCTCCACTCACTGGACCCTTTTGATCACTCGACTAAGCATGCCTCTCCTTAATGTCAATATGTCTTGTCCATTGCTGTTCTGGTTAGTGTTTATTGGCTTATTTCACTGTAGAGCCTCTAGTCCTGCTCACTATACCTTATCCAACTTATTAGTTCCACCACCCACACATGCAATGACATCTCCTGGTTTCAGTGATGTTTCTAGAGACAATATTTCTCTCTTCATCACTCAATACCTAGGTTTACCTCCACTGTATTCACATCCTACCATACCTTTGTCTGTACATTACACCTTGATGCTATTTTATCGCCCCCAGAAACCTCCTTTTACTCTCTGTTCCAGACGTTCTAGACGACCAATTCTTATTGCTTTTAGCCGCACGCTTATTCTACTACTCCTATGTTCCTCTGGCGATGTAGAGGTGAATCCAGGCCCTGCAGTGCCTAGCTCCACTCCTATTCCCCAGGCGCTCTCTTTTGATGACTTCTGTAACCGTAATAGCCTTGGTTTCATGCATGTTAACATTAGAAGCCTCCTCCCTAAGTTTGTTCTATTCACTGCTTTAGCACACTCTGCCAACCCGGATGTTCTAGCTGTGTCTGAATCCTGGCTTAGGAAGACCACCAAAAATGCAGAAATTTTAATTCCAAACTACAACATTTTCAGACAAGATAGAACTGCCAAAGGGGGCGGTGTTGCAATCTACTGCAAAGATAGCCTGCAGAGTTCTGTCCTACTATCCAGGTCTGTACCCAAACAATTTGAACTTCTACTTTTAAAAATCCACCTCTCTAAAAACAAGTCTCTCACCGTTGCCGCCTGCTATAGATCACCCTCTGCCCCCAGCTGTGCTCTGGACACCATATGTGAACTGATTGCCCCCCATCTATCTTCAGAGCTCGTGCTGCTAGGCGACCTAAACTGGAACATGCTTAACACCCCAGCCATCCTACAATCTAAACTTGATGCCCTCAATCTCACACAAATTATCAATGAACCTACCAGGTAACCCCCAAAGCCTTAAACACGGGCACTCTCATAGATATCATCCTAACCAACTTCCCCTCTAAATACACCTCTGCTGTCTTCAACCAAGATCTCAGCGATCACTGCCTCATTGCCTGCATCCGTAATGGGTCAGCGGTCAAACGACCTCCACTCATCACTGTAAAACGCTCCCTGAAACACTTCAGCGAGCAGGCCTTTCTAATCGACCTGGCCGGGGTATCCTGGAAGGATATTGATCTCATCCCGTCAGTAGAGGATGCCTGGATATTTTTTTTAATGCCTTCCTAACCATCTTAAATAAACATGCCCCATTCAAGAAATTTAGAACCAGGAACAGATATAGCCCTTGGTTCTCCCCAGACCTGACTGCCCTTAACCAACACAAAAACATCCTATGGCGTTCTGCATTAGCATCGAACAGCCCCCGTGATATTCAGCTGTTCAGGGAAGCTAGAAACCGTTATACACAGGCAGTTAGAAAAGCCAAGGCTAGCTTTTTCAAGCAGAAATTTGCTTCCTGCAACACTAACTCAAAAAAGTTCTGGGACACTGTAAAGTCCATGGAGAATAAGAACACCTCCTCCCAGCTGCCCACTGCACTGAAGATAGGAAACACTGTCACCACTGATAAATCCACCATAATTGAGAATTTCAACAAGCATTTTTCTACGGCTGGCTATGCTTTCCACCTGGCTACTCCTACCCCGGTCAACAGCACTGCACCCCCAACAGCAACTCGCCCAAGCCCTCCCCATTTCTCCTTCTCCCAAATCCATTCAGCTGATGTTCTGAAAGAGCTGAAAAATCTGGACCCCTACAAATCAGCCGGGCTAGACAATCTGGACCCTTTCTTTCTAAAATTATCTGCCGAAATTGTTGCCACCCCTATTACTAGCCTGTTCAACCTCTCTTTCGTGTCGTCTGAGATTCCCAAAGATTGGAAAGCAGCTGCGGTCATCCCCCTCTTCAAAGGGGGGGGACACTCTTGACCCAAACTGCTACAGACCTATATCTATCCTACCATGCCTTTCTAAGGTCTTCGAAAGCCAAGTCAACAAACAGATTACCGACCATTTCGAATCTCACCATACCTTCTCTGCTATGCAATCTGGTTTCAGAGCTGGTCATGGGTGCACCTCAGCCACGCTCAAGGTCCTAAACGATATCTTAACCGTCATCGATAAGAAACATTACTGTGCAGCCGTATTCATTGATCTGGCCAAGGCTTTCGACTCTGTCAACCACCACATCCTCATCGGCAGACTCTACAGCCTTGGTTTCTCAAATGATTGCCTCGCCTGGTTCACCAACTACTTCTCTGATAGAGTTCAGTGTGTCAAATCGGAGGGTCTGCTGTCCGGACCTCTGGCAGTCTCTATGGGGGTGCCACAGGGTTCAATTCTATATTATGGAAACATATTTACACTTTATGGCTGTATTATCATTCAAACTTTAGCACAGTCAGGAATGAATTCACTCATGTGGAATAAATTCTGTGATCTCTGTCATCCTCACAGAGCCAGTGTTGTCCATTATCAGAATTATAAAGACAAACAAAACACATTGATGTATGTGTCTATGCCTTGATCCAAACCAAAGACGGAAGAGGAAGCTAAACACTCCCTAATTATTTCTGGTTACATTACAGTCAATGAACTCAATTCTTGGACCGACTCTCTTCTCTGTATACATCAATGAGGTCGCTCTTGCTGCTGGTGAGTCTCTGATCCACCTCTACGCAGAAGACACCATTCTGTATACTTCCGGCCCTTCTTTGGACACTGTGTTAACAACCCTCCAGGCAAGCTTCAATGCCATACAACTCTCCTTCCGTGGCCTCCAATTGCTCTTAAATACAAGTAAAACTAAATGCATGCTCTTCAACCGATCGCTACCTGCACCTACCCGCCTGTCCAACATCACTACTCTGGACAGCTCTGACTTAGAATTCGTGGACAACTACAAATACTTAGGTGTCTGGTTAGACTGTAAACTCTCCTTCCAGACCCATATCAAACATCTCCAATCCAAAGTTAAATCTAGAATTGGCTTCCTATTTCGCAACAAAGCATCCTTCACTCATGCTGCCAAACATACCCTTGTAAAACTGACCATCCTACCAATCCTCGACTTTGGCGATGTCATTTACAAAATAGCCTCCAATACCCTACTCAACAAATTGGATGCAGTCTATCACAGTGCAATCCATTTTGTCACCAAAGCCCCATATACTACCCACCATTGCGACCTGTACGCTCTCGTTGGCTGGCCCTCGCTTCATACTCGTCGCTAAACCATGTCTGGCTCCATGTCATCTACAAGACCCTGCTAGGTAAAGTCCCCCCTTATCTCAGCTCGCTGGTCACCATAGCATCTTCCACCTGTAGCACACGCTCCAGCAGGTATATCTCTCTATTCACCCCCAAAACCAATTCTCTCTTTGGCCGCCTCTCCTTCCAGTTCTCTGCTGCCAATGACTGGAACGAACTACAAAAATCTCTGAAACTGGAAACACTTATCTCCCTCAATAGCTTTAAGCACCAACTGTCAGAGCAGCTCACAGATTACTGCACCTGTACATAGCCCACCTATAATTTAGCCCAAACAACTACCTCTTTCCCAACTGTATTTAATTTATTTATTTATTTTGCTCCTTTGCACTCCATTATTTTTATTTCTACTTTGCACATTCTTCCATTGCAAAACTACCATTCCAGTGTTTTACTTGCTATATTGTATTTACTCTGCCACCATGGCCTTTTTTGCCTTTACCTCCCTTCTCACCTCATTTGCTCACATTGTATATATACTTGTTTATACTGTATTATTGACTGTATGTTTGTTTTACTCCCATGTGTAACTCTGTGTCGTTGTATCTGTCGAACTGCTTTGCTTTATCTTGGCCAGGTCGCAATTGTAAATGAGAACTTGTTCTCAACTTGCCTACCTGGTTAAATAAAGGTGAAATAAAAATAAAAATAAAAAGATTTAACTATTTGACCAGAATGCCAAGCGTCACATCTGGAGGGATCCTGGCACCATCCCTACGGTGAAGCATGGTGGTGGCAGCATCATTCTGTGGGGATGTTTTTCACCGGCAGGGACTGGGAGACTAGTCAGGACCGACGGAAAGATGAACGGAGCAAAGTACGGAGCAAAGTACAGAGATATCCTTAACCTTTACGGGATCGGTTGAGCTAACGTGCACTATTGTGATTAGCATGACGTTGTAAGTAACAAGAACATTTCCCAGTTCATAGACATGTCTTATATGGCCAGAAAGCTTAAATTCTTGTTAATCTAACTGCACTGTCCAATTTACAATAGTTATTACAGTGAAAAAATACCATGCTATTGTTTGAGGATAGTGCACAACAACAAAGCTTTTATCACTGCAACTGGTTTGATACATTCACCTCTGAAGGTAAATAATGTACTTCCATTCAGTAATGTTGCTCTGATTTGTCATCCTGAGGATCCCAGAGATAAAATGTAGCATAGTTTTGTTTGATAAAATCCATTTCTATGTTCATTTGCAGGAACTGGGTTCTACAGTTTGAACCTTTGCTGTGTCTGTACTGAACTCTAATGTGCTCTACTGTACTGTACTCTACTGTACTGTACTGTACTACACTCTACTTTACTGTACTATACTGTACACTACTGTCCTGTACTGAACTACACTTGTCTTTAGTGTACTGTACTGATCTCTACTGTACAGTACTGAACTATAATCTACTGTACTGAACTTTACTGTACTGAGCACTACTGTACTGAACTATACTATACTTTATTGTACTGAACTCTAATGTACTGTAGTATACTGCACTGTACTGAGCTCTACTGTGCTGAAGGTTGATGTCCAAACTTTTGAAACATAAGCGTCTTCGATTGGGTATGATTTAGGGGTAGAGCTCAATAAAATAATAGCCAGTGTGTAGAATAACACCCAAATATGTAAAGGGAGATATTGCATATTTATACATTTGTGTACACATTTAGGATACATAACCATGAAGAGAATGATATTCATATCCATAATTATGCATTTATGTGTATTACAGATCAGGGACCCATCACGAAATTCCATTACCGCAATTCCGTTACCAGATGTAAATCCACTTTGCTTACTGTAGTTCAATAACCCAAATATATTCTTTCAAAGTCAACAAGTAAAATGCCTTAGCTGACATTCTAACTGACATCCTAACCATTCTTTCCACAGACATCTTGAATCTTAAATCGGAGAAGAAATTTAATTAACAAGAGTTTTTGGAAACCGTCGCCACAAAAAATGGAGGGAGATTTGACCAAAATTATACGACCAAATTTTGCATCTGCACAGATCTTCCAGTAAATGTGTTTTTGTACAATTTTCAGTGTGAATTGCTAAAAGTAGTCCTTGTGCATAAAGTTGTATGGTTTGTTAAACTTTGAAATCAATGTTTTTTGTTTGGCATACATTTTAAGTGAGAAGTCTTAGCCCAATTCAGTTATCGTGGAATTGCCCCACTGATATTTGAAAGCTGAAAGCTGTAAACTTGTTTTTATTATGGAAACATATTTACACTTTATGGCTGTATTATCATTCAAACTTTAGCACAGTCAGGAATGAATTCACTCATGTGGAATAAATTCTGTGATCTCTGTCATCCTCACAGAGCCAGTGTTGTCCATTATCAGAATTATAAAGACAAACAAAACACATTGATGTATGTGTCTATGCCTTGATCCAAACCAAAGACGGAAGAGGAAGCTAAACACTCCCTAATTATTTCTGGTTACATTACAGTCAATGAACTCAACAGTTGATCCAGAACAGGGCTTATTGGAGACAGAAACCACGTTTCCATTCATAGTTTTTATGTGAGTAAAGTCATGAGGTATAAAACAAAATCATGACAGCTATGATGGAAACTGGAAGTTTTAGAAACTTTTTTAAATGCCGACAGATCATTTGTTTGTTCCACATGGAGGGAGCTTTTTGTGTCAGTAAAATGTATTATGCAAGAAATGGATGTGGAAGCACCTTTATGTGAAAATATTGATATAATAGCCATCATATCGCGATGAGTCTCGCGATGACATGGTGTGAGGTCCTTCCAATATGACTCGGAAGCCAGGCAGTGTATTAGGCTATAAAGGAAACAATTTAAGGATAGATCTCAATATGCGGGTGGTCCAACAAAAAAATTGGGGTGGGGGTGGGGGTTGTGTGTTTTTGGAGTCGAGGCACAGGGGAGGGTAATTTTTTCCTGGTGTACATTCACTGTTTTGCAGGTTTGCTATATCATTCCATCCTAACCAAATTTCGCCATCTGCTTGCATGCGCCTTTCCTATATCCAGGTCTTTTGGTTTTTCCTTTATGCACTACACTTTTCCGTGCGCTAACCTTTATTAAAAACCGGATGGTTCGAGCCCTGTATGCTGATTGGCTGACAATCGTGGTGTACCAGACCATATAACACGGGTATGACAAAACATGTATTTTTACTGGTCTAATGATGTTGGTAACCCGTTTGGATGGAGAGCGTCGCTGCACAGCTATTTTCAAGACTCTCCAAAGATGTTAGATTGTTTTCAAGTCCGGGTTGTGGCTGGACCACTAAAGGACATTCAGAAATTTGTCCCGAAGCCACTCCTGCGCTGTCTTGGCTGTGTGGTTAGGGTCGTTGTCCTGTTGGAAGGTGAACCTTCACCCCAGTCTGAGGTCCTGAGCGCTCTGGAGCAGGCTTTCCTTAACTAATTTCAATATGTACCGCCTTAGAACCATCATCACATGTGTGCCTACACTTTGTTTTGGCTTTGATACTTGTAAACTTTAATCTGTTGTGTGGCTGTTAGCTAGCAAGCTACTTACCAACATGCTGGAAAAAGCACACTGCTTTGTGACTGAATGGCAGTGTAAATTTAACTTTACACAATTTTCTGATGAATGAAAGAATCTCAACAGCAGTAGCTGCTTTTCATTTAGGATGAACAAGTTGCACTGAAAATAAAGATAATGTGACGGGTGTCCAGTACACATTCTGAGCAAAGTTATTATTTTACTTTATTTTATCTCCTTTTGTTTTTCTGCAATCATCAAGCTGTAATGATATATACGTTTTAGAAAATTCAACATCTACTCTCTCTGCACAGATTCCCAGGAAACCACAGCAGGAGCTTTTAACCAAGCAAAGAAGGGGGGATATGCTGTGAAGCCTGTGAAGACAGACACAACATACTGTAAGTCATTGTTATTTATTTCAATTCTGCGTCAAATGAGCATTTCAGGCACACAAAAACCCTGAACATTTCCTAAAAAAGTGCACAATCAAATAATGCATATCTCAAATTGAGTACTTTAAAAAAAAATGTAAAAAACACTTGTAGAATGAGTAGATCACTACATCAACAAATTGATAGCATCATAACTCAAAACACTCAATAAAAGTTAATTAAATTCACTACCTATTAAACAAACATTTCCCTTTTTAAAGACATTACAGGCTAAGTAGAAGGCTCTTGGATCACCTCTTCAACGAGGTCACCCTTGATCCAGCACCGTATGTGGGGAAGCAGCGTGAGCTTTCCATCCCAGGACCCCTGTCTGCCCAGTGAGAGAGGCCTGGTCTGTCCATCCCAGGACCCCTGTCTGCCCAGTGTGAGAGGCCTGGTCTGTCCATCCCAGGACCCGTGTCTGCCCAGTGTGAGAGGCCTGGTCTGTCCATCCCAGGACCCCTGTCTCCCCAGTGTGAGAGGCCTGGTCTGTCCATCCCAGGACCCCTGTCTGCCCAGTGTGAGAGGCCGGACAAGGAGGGGGCCATAGCTGGTTTTGTCTCCCGCTTCAATCTTGGGGGTGACTGAAGCCAAGTGGGTGACTGAAGCCTGCTTGATTGAAACAGGGTACATGGGTCCACATCCTCTCCCACTCCCCTCCCCACCATTTTCTGAAGTTAGACTAAGTAATTAAGGTTAATGTGATATGATAGCAAATGTTGTTTACATTTACATTTTACATTTAAGTCATTTAGCAGACGCTCTTATCCAGAGCGACTTACAAATTGGTGCGTTCACCTTAAGACTTCCAGTGGAACAGCCACTTTACAATAGTGCATCTAAATCTTTTAAGGGGGTGAGAAGGATTACTTTATCCTATCCTAGGTATTCCTGAAAGAGGTGGGGTTTCAGGTGTCTCCGGAAGGTGGTGATTGACTCCGCTGTCCTGGCGTCGTGAGGGAGTTTGTTCCACCATTGGGGGGCCAGAGCAGCGAACAGTTTTGACTGGGCTGCGCGGGAACTGTACTTCCTCAGTGGTAGGGAGGCGAGCAGGCCAGAGGTGGATGAACGCAGTGCCCTTGTTTGGGTGTAGGGCCTGATCAGAGCCTGGAGGTACTGAGGTGCCGTTCCCCTCACAGCTCCGTAGGCAAGCACCATGGTCTTGTAGCGGATCGAGCTTCAACTGGAAGCCAGTGGAGAGAGCGGAGGAGCGGGGTGACGTGAGAGAACTTGGGAAGGTTGAACACCAGACGGGCTGCGGCGTTCTGGATGAGTTGTAGGGGTTTAATGGCACAGGCAGGAGCCCAGCCAACAGCGAGTTGCAGTAATCCAGACGGGAGATGACAAGTGCCTGGATTAGGACCTGCGCTGCTTCCTGTGTGAGGCAGGGTCGTACTCTGCGGATGTTGTAGAGCATGAACCTACAAGAACGGGCCACCGCCTTGATGTTAGTTGAGAACGACAGGGTGTTGTCCAGGATCACGCCAAGGTTCTTAGCGCTCTGGGAGGAGGACACAATGGAGTTGTCAACCGTGATGGCGAGATCATGGAACGGGCAGTCCTTCCCCGGGAGGAAGAGCAGCTCCGTCTTGCCGAGGTTCAGCTTGAGGTGGTGATCCGTCATCCACACTGATATGTCTGCCAGACATGCAGAGATGCGATTCGCCACCTGGTCATCAGAAGGGGAAAGGAGAAGATTAATTGTGTGTCGTCTGCATAGCAATGATAGGAGAGACCATGTGAGGTTATGACAGAGCCAAGTGACTTGGTGTATAGCGAGAATAGGAGAGGGCCTAGAACAGAGCCCTGGGGACGCCAGTGGTGAGAGCGCGTGGTGAGGAGACAGATTCTCGCCACGCCACCTGGTAGGAGCGACCTGTCAGGTAGGACGCAATCAAGCGTGGGCCGCGCCGGAGATGCCCAACTCGGAGAGGGTGGAGAGGAGGATCTGATGGTTCACAGTATCGAAGGCAGCCGATAGGTCTAGAAGGATGAGAGCAGAGGAGAGTTAGCTTTAGCAGTGCGGAGGGCCTCCGTGATACAGAGAAGAGCAGTCTCAGTTGAATGACTAGTCTTGAAACCTGACTGATTTGGATCAAGAAGATCATTCTGAGAGAGATAGCGGGAGAGCTGGCCAAGGACGGCACGTTCAAGAGTTTTGGAGAGAAAAGAAAGAAGGGATACTGGTCTGTAGTTGTTGACATCGGAGGGATCGAGTGTAGGTTTTTTCAGAAGGGGTGCAACTCTCGCTCTCTTGAAGACAGAAGGGATGTAGCCAGCGGTCAGGGATGAGTTGATGAGCGAGGTGAGGTAAGGGAGAAGGTCTCCGGAAATGGTCTGGAGAAGAGAGGGAGGGAATAGGGTCAAGCGGGCAGGTTGTTGGGCGGCCGGCCGTCACAAGACGCAAGATTTCATCTGGAGAGAGGGGAGAAAGAGGTCAGAGCACAGGGTAGGGCAGTGTGAGCAGAACCAGCGGTGTCGTTTGACTTAGCAAACGAGGATCGGATGTCGTCGACCTTCTTTTCAAAATGGTTGTGAAGTCATCTGCAGAGAGGGAGGAGGGGGGAGGGGAGGAGGATTCAGGAGGGAGGAGAAGGTGGCAAAAGAGCTTCCTAGGGTTAGAGGCAGATGCTTGGACTTTAGAGTGGTAGAAAGTGGCTTTAGCAGCAGAGACAGAAGAAGAAAATGTAGAGAGGAGGAGTGAAAGGATGCCAGGTCCGCAGGAGGTGAGTTTTCCTCCATTTCCGCTCGGCTGCCCGGAGCCCTGTTTTGTGAGCTCGCAATGAGTCGTCGAGCCACGGAGCAGGAGGGAGGACCGAGCCGGCCTGGAGGATAGGGGACATAGAGAATCAATGGATGCAGAAAGGGAGGAGAGGAGGGTTGAGGAGGCAGAATCAGGAGATAGGTTGGAGAAGGTTTGAGCAGAGGGAAGAGATGATAGGATGGAAGAGGAGAGAGTAGCGGGGGAGAGAGAGCGAAGATTGGGACGGCGCGATACCATCCGAGTAGGGGCAGTGTGGGAAGTGTTGGATGAGAGCAAGAGGGAAAAGGATACAAGGTAGTGGTCGGAGACTTGGAGGGGAGTTGCAGTGAGGTTAGTGGAAGAACAGCATCTAGTAAAGATGAGGTCGAGCGTATTGCCTGCCTTGTGAGTAGAGGGGAAGGTGAGAGGGTGAGGTCAAAGAGGAGAGGAGTGGAAAGAAGGAGGCAGAGAGGAATGAGTCAAAGGTAGGCGTGGGGAGGTTAAAGTCGCCCAGAACTGTGAGAGGTGAGCCATCCTCAGGAAAGGAGCTTATCAAGGCATCAAGCTCATTGATGAACTCTCCGAGGGAACCTGGAGGGCGATAAATGATAAGGATGTTAAGCTTGAAAGGGCTGGTAACTGTGACAGCATGGAATTCAAAGGAGGCGATAGACAGATGGGTAAGGGGAGAAAGAGAGAATGACCACTTGGGAGAGATGAGGATCCCGGTGCCACCACCCCGCTGACCAGAAGCTCTCGGGGTGTGCGAGAACACGTGGGCGGACGAAGAGAGAGCAGTAGGAGTAGCAGTGTTATCTGTGGTGATCCATGTTTCCGTCAGTGCCAAGAAGTCGAGGGACTGGAGGGAGGCATAGGCTGAGAAGAACTCTGCCTTGTTGGCCGCAGATCGGCAGTTCCAGAGGCTACCGGAGACCTGGAACTCCACGTGGGTCGTGCGCGCTGGGACCACCAGATTAGAGTGGCCGCGGCCACGCGGTGTGGAGCGTTTGTATGGTCTGTGCAGAGAGGAGAGAACAGGGATAGACAGACACATAGTTGACAGGCTACAGAAGAGGCTACGCTAATGCAAAGGAGATTGGAATGACAAATGGACTACACGTCTCAAATGTTCAGAAAGTTAAGCTTACGTAGCAGGAATCTTATTGACTAAAATAATTCAAATGATACAGTACTGCTGAAGTAGGCTAGCTGGCAGTGGCTGTTGTTACTTTATAATGTTTTTTTCAAGCATTCGAACGGGAGATGAGTGTTCCAAATTGTACAAATCATTGGGGTCCTGCACACTTTTTATGTCAAATGATGTCTCACCATTCTTTCTCATCTCTATTTCTCATGAGTGTTCATGTTGACCACCTTTTGTACGCTGCTGGTACTCTTGAGGAGGTTGGTGGCACCTTAATTGGATAGGACAGGCTCATGGTAATGGCTGGAGGGGAATCGTTGGAATGGTATCACATTCCATTGCTCCGTTCTAACCATTATTATACCTCAGCAGTCTCCACTGTGGTACTCAGGTTAATTATCTATGCATGGTCACGTTACCCCTACCTGCATGTACATATAAGCTCAATTATCTCAACTAACCTGTACCCTCGCAAGCTGACTCGTTACTGGTACCACCTATATATAATCTCATTATTGTTATTTTCTTGTGTTTTTTTATACTTTAGTTGATAATAGTTATTTAAAAATCTAATATTTTCTTAACTCATTTTTCAAAAATTCTGCATTGTTGGTTAAGGGCATGTAAATACGCATTTCAATATAAGGTCTACCTGTTGTATTTGTTTACCTTGTTACCTGGCAATGACCCTGTGGGTGTTTCAAAGAGCTGTCACTCAAGGAAAGCTCATGAATATAAGCTCCCCACCCACTCAGTGTGTTCTTTCATGCTTCCTGATAGTTAGAGGTGAGAACAAAGTTACAATTTCTGTTCTGACCATTTTATAGCATCAAAATATTAAGGATGATGTTTTGGTCATTTACAAAGCTATTTTTACTTGAAAATAGGATGACTGTGTGGGACCTTTAAATTTACAGAAGGCAGAACATTTTCTCCAAAACTAAATATGTGTTGTGTTGAGCAAGTGTTGATATTAGTTGGCAGGGTTTTTTACTTCAACATGATTGTGTTTTGATGTATTTCTAATACAATATCTTTGAATATTTTAAGACTTTTTCAACCTTTGCTCATCACTGATTTGTAGGTTTGAAAATGATTGAAATGTTTATATATCCCTTAATTTCTCAAACATATAGACTCTTAGCTTTTATTTGACACACAATTTGACATACTCCTATGAACCTCACATGTTGGTGCTCATGGGTCCTTTTACAGGAAAATAACCTGTGGAAATTTGTTCCTTGGAAACCTTTTCCAGTCAAAGGCACATTATCAAATAAACGTACTATCGTGTTAATCACTGTTTGTCCTCCTGCGGCTGTGCAACCACTGCCAGTAACGCTCTCTGATTTACCATACTGCAGGTTTACGGTCATCCGGGACTCAAATCTGTGAGAGACATAGAGCTAGGGGAAGGAGCGTCGGTTGGGAATGTTGGTTGCAAGAAGAATGATTGACAGGAGTGACATTCAGTTCCCAGATAATCTTAAACCTCTATTGTCAACAGGAAATGATCATGGAGTAATTAGGTCCTTCAAAATACATTAGCTCCATAAATCGACTGTGATGCTTCACAATTTAATGTTCTGATACCATGGCAATCCTTACACCAACACATCCTGGTTTGTCCTATTGTCACAGATCCCTCCCAGTACTGTTGTTCATTCTGTGCACCAGTTGTAGAGGTCTACGTCACCGGCCTCTAGGCACTGAACTCTAGGCACTGAACTGTCATTACGCACACCTGGTTCCAATTCAGCCTTTGCTCATTACTGATTTGTAGGATTGAAAATGATTGAAACATTTATATATCCCTTACAATTTCTCAAAAATATACTCTTAGCTTTTATTTGACACAATTTGACATGCTCCTATGAACCTCACTGATTGTATGTTCCTAAATGTGCCCATTGTTTCACCATTGGGCTGTTGATTATTGTTCCAATGTCCGTTGGTCGTGTGAGTACTTATGCTGTGTGTTTTGGCTTTTGTGCCGTGTGTATTGCACAGGTGATTACGGGTCATGTCCCGTGTGGTATCATTGTGCACTTGTGTATTTATCCGAGGTACTTCTTGCTCTTTTGTTCATCAACTAGTGCTGTTGATGTAAAAATTTGGTGCACAAAATTTGGGAGAAATAAGCTTTTTGTGTGTGTCAAACACTTTACATGTGGTGTTATATTTTTGTTCAGTATATGTAAAACATCTCTTTAACATAGAAGGGAACAATGATTCAAGGTTGACAATAAACACCTTGTGTGGAAATCAGAGACTTGACATATGGTTGCCTGCCCATTCCCTCTTGCACAGTTTGGTAGGTGACAGTCTGTCTGGCAGTCTGACACTCAAAAACCCTTTCAGCCCTCAAACAAAAAGAATGGAGAAAATATGACAGGGGGGGACATTGTGGAAGATTGCTCTGATCAGCTAATGTTTAATACAAGTGAATGGGAATTGTGCCCTGAGAGGATAGAGAGTAACTTGTCTCAGAGCCTCAATGTACACTTAATTCACTATCTTACCTCCATACTCAACACTAAAATTATTATCCTGTCAGAGCTGCTGCATTTCCTTGATTGACTCCTGTAGTAGTGCAGAGACAAGGCTGCTAACCTCTGACCAGTCTGACTAGCACTCTGTTTCCTCCTTTATATGTACGTGTCTGTGTCTGCTTGCGAGCATGCTAGTGTGGATGTGTGTGTGTGTTTGTGTGCGTCTGCCTGCAAGCATATGTGTGCGTGTGCGTAAGTATGTGTGTATTGTGTGTAGTACAGCACAGTACATGCACATTTTTTTTCATCATGAAATTAGATTCTCCAGATTTATAGTACCAGTCAAAAGTTTGGACACACCTACTCATTCCAGGGTTTTTCTTTATTTATACTATTTTCTAGTTAGTTCCATTCCACCTGCATAGGAGTGGATGGAATTCAACATGAATATATGCAAAGTATTGGTGTGTTCTGCTTATGTAAAATTACACTGCTGTGGTTCTCGTAAGGATGACTGTTTCCCATAGCATGCTGTGGACATACAGTACCTGCCAAAAGTTTGGAAAGACCTACTCATTCAAGGGTTTTTCTTTATTTTTTAAAACTATTTTCTACATTGTAGAATAATAGTGAAGACATAAAACTATGAAATAACACATATGAAAGCATGTAGTAACAACAAGTGTTCAAAATATATTTTATATTGTAGATTCTTCAAAGTAGCCACCCATTGCCATGATGACAGCTTTGCACACTCTTGGATATTCTCTCAACCAGCTTCATGAGGTAGTCACCTGGAATGCATTTCATTTAACAGGTGTGCCTTTGTGGAATTTGTGGAATTTCTTTCCTTCATAATGCATTTGAGCAAATCATTTGTGTTGTGACAAGGTATGGGTGGTATACAGAAGATAGCCCTATTTGGTAAAAGACCAAGTCCATTTCATGGCAATAACATCTCAAATAATTAAAGAGAAACAACAATCCATCATAACTTGAAGACATGAAGGTCAGTCAATGCATACAATTTCAAGAGCTTTGAAAGTTTCTTCAAATGCAGTCGCAAAAACCATCAAGAGCTATGAGGAAACTGGGTCTCATGAGAACCACTACAGAAAAGTAAGAATCAGTTACCTCTGTTGCAGAGGATAAGTTCATTACAATTAACTGCACCCAAATAAATGCTTCACAGAGTTCAAGTAACAGACACATCTCAATATCAACTGTTCAGAGGAGACTGCGTGAATCAGGCCTTCATGGTCGAATTGCTGCAAAGAAACCACTACTGAAGGACACCAATAAGAAGAGATTTTCTTGGGTCAAGAAACAAGAGCAATAGACATTAGACCGGTGGAAATCTGTCCTTTGGTCTGATGAGTTCAAATTTGAGGTTTGTGTTTCCAACCACCATGTCTTTATGAGACACAGAGCAGGATAACGAATTATCTACAGATGTGTGGTTCCCACCATGAAGCATGGAGGAGGAGGTGTGATGGTGTTATGCTGGTGACACTGTAAGTGATATATTTACAATTCAAGGCACACTTAATCAGCATGGCTACCACAGCATTATGCAGCAATATGCCATCCCATCTGGTTTGCGCTTAGTAGGACTATCAATTGTTTTTCAACAGGACAATGAACCAAAACACACCTCCAGGCTGTGTAGGAGCCATTTGGCCAAGGAGAGTGATGGAGTGCTGTATCAGATGACCTTGTCTCCACAATCACCTGACCTCAACCCAATTGAGATGGTTTGGGATGAGTTGGACTGCAGAGTGAAGGAAAAGCAGCGAACAAGTGCACAGCATATGTGGGAACTCCTTCAAGACTGTTGGAAAAGCAAGAGTGTGCAAAGCTGTCATCAAGGCAAAGGGTGGCTACTTTGAAGAATCTCAAACATAAAATATATTTTGATTTCTTTTTTGGTTACTACATTATTCCATATGTGTTATTTCATAGTTTTTCTGTCTTCGCTATTATTCTATAATGTAAAAAAATTGTAAAATAAAGAAAAACCTTTGAATGAGTCGGTGTGTCCAAACTTTTGGCAGGTACTGTATGTCCACAGCATCCTATGGGAAACACACATTCTTACGGGAACCGCAGCAGTGTAGTTTTACATAAGCAGAACACACCAATACTTTGCATATATACATATTGAATTCCATCCACTCCTATGCAGGTGGAATGGAACTAGCTCAATGCCAAACTGTGATCAATGTGCTGGGTATGGTGTCAAGCAATGCAGATGTAGAAGCACGGTGGCTGGAAAAAACTCCCTAAAAAGGCAGGAACCTAGGAAGAAACCTAGAGAGGAACTAGACTGAGGGGTGGCCAGTCCCTTTCTGGTTGTGCCTGGTGGATAATATAAGAGTACATGGTCATTAAGGCCAGATTGTTCTTCAAGATGTTCAAACATTCATAGATGACCAGCAAGGTCACAGTGGTTGTAGAGGGTGCAACAGGTCAGCATCTCAGGAGGAAATGTCAGTTAGCCACCCCTCAGTCTGGTTCCTCTCTAGGGTTCTTCCTAGATTTTTGCCTTTCAGCTGGGCCTAAAGTAATGTATAAGAGATCATGTAAAATATTTTGCTGTGACTCTTATGTGGATGATGTTAAAAAGATGTGTTGGTCTGATGTGATTAATGAGGAGCATCCAGACGCTGCACCTAGGGAATTTATGAAATTGGTCCTTCCAATTATTGATAAACATGCATGTATTAAGAAACTGACTGTTAGAACTGTTAAGACTCCATGTATTGATGAGGAATTTAAAAACTGTATGGTTGAAAGAGATGGGCCAAAAGGAGTGGCTAATAAGTCTGGCTGCACATCTGACTGAAGTACTTACTGCAAATTGAGAAATTATGTGAATAAACTCAAATAAAAGAAGTAGAAACGGTATTATGAAGCCAAGATCAATGATATAAAGAATTATGGAAAAAAAACTTTGGGACACTTTAAATGAAATTATGGGCAGAAAGATCCATTTAACTTTAACTTAACTATCTTTCATCGAATCAGATGGCTTTTCATCACAAAACCATTTTTGATCTGAGCCAAGAGGAAACTCTTTGTCCTCAAACCTGAAGGAAAGCCAAAGTAATTCCGCTACCCAAGAGTGGTAAAGCGGCCTTTACTGGTTGTAACAGCAGACCTATAAGCTTGTTGCCAGCTCTTAGCAAACTGTTGGAAAAAATGGTGTTTGACCAAATATAGTGCTATTCCTCTGTAAACAAATTAACAGACTTTCAGTATGCTTATAGAGAAGGGCACTCACCATGTACTGCACTGACACAAACGACTGATGATTGGTTGAAAGAAATTGATAGTAAGAAGATTGTGGGAGCTGTACTGCTAGATTTCAGTGCAGCCTTTGATATTATTGACGATAACCTGTTGTTGAAAAAATGTATGTGTTATGGCTTTTCAACCTCTGCCATATCGTGGATTCAGAGCTATCTATCTAAGATAACTCAAAAGGGTTTTCTTTAAGGGAAGCTTCTCTAATGTCAAACATGTAACGTGTGGTGTACCACAGGGCAGCTCTCTAGGCCCTCTACTAATTTCTATTTTTACCAATGACCTGACACTGGAATTAAACACAGCATGTGTGTCCATGTATGCTGATGATTCAACCATATACGCACCAGCAACCACAGCTAATGAAGTCACTGAAACCCTTAACAAAGAGTTGCGGTCTGTTTTGGAATGGGTAGCCAGTAATAAACTGGTCCTGAACATCTCTAAAACAAAGAGCATTGTATTTGGTACAAATCCTTCCTTAAGTTCTAGACCTTAGCATAATCTGATAATGAATGGTGTGGCTATTGAACAAGTTGAGGAGATTCAATTACTTGACGTTACATTAAATTGTAAATTGTCAAGGTCAAAACATATAGATTCAAGGGTTGTAAAGATGGGGAGAGGTCTGGCCGTAATAAAGAGATGCTCTGCTTTTTTGACACCACACTCCAAAAAGCAAGTTCTGCAGGTTCTAGTTTTGTCTAATCTTGATTATTGTCCAGTCGTGTGTTCCAGTGCTGCAAGGAAAGCTGCAGCTGGCCCAGAACAGACTGGCACGTTCTTCTGTTCATTATAATCAGAGGGCTGACATAAATACTATGCATGCCAGAGGAGAGACTGAATGCATCACTTCTTCTTTTTATAAGAAACATTGTGTTGAAAATCCCAAAGTGTTTTCATAGTTAACAAACAAATCTCTGACACACACTTGTCCCACCAGACATGCCACCAGGGGGTTATACACCGTCCCCAAATCCAGAACAAATTCAAGAAACCATACAGTATTATATTGGCGTTATTGCCCTTATTGCATGGAACTTCCTCCGATCTCATATTGCTGAAATAAACAGCAAACCTGGGTTAAAAAACAGATAAAGCAACACCTGGCGGCACAACGCCTCTCCCCTATTTGACCTAGATAGTTTGTGCGTATGCATTGATATGTAGGCTACATGTGCCTTTAAAAAAAAATGTATGTAGTTATTATCTCGAGCTGTTCTTGTCTATTGATGTTCTGTATTATGTCATTCTGTATTATATTTCATGTTTTGTGTGGACCGCAGGGAGAGTAGCTGCTGCTTTTGCAACAGCTAATGGGTATCCTAATAAAATACCAAATACCAAAATAGCCGAGCATTCAGAGGTCGAGACAACAGGTGTGGTAGAGAGAAAGAGAGTTGTTGCCACAAGAAAAGGACAACCAGCAAAGAACAATCACAATTATGTTTATCTATTTTCTCTTTTTTACTTTAACTATTTGCAAATTGTTACAATACTGTTTATATAAATAATTACATTTGAAATGTCTTTATTATTTTGGAACTTCTGTGAGTGTAATGTTTACTGTACATTTTTGTTTATTTCATGGTTGTTTAATATCTAATTCACTTGCTTTGTCAATGTTAACATGTGTTTCCCATGGCTTTAAAGCCCTTGAATTGTATTGAATAGAGAGAGAGAGAGAGGGAGAGTCCCCCTCCGGCACATAGACCATTGAATATTTAGTGAAAACAGTAGTGGTCTTAAAACAGAACCTTGATGAACACCGAAACTTTTATTTGATTTATCAGCGGACAAACCATCCACAGAGACGAATTGATATATTTCCAAAAGGTGAGATCTAACCCAGGCAAAATCTTTTTCGCGTACACCAGTGAGGGTTCCCAATCTCTTCAAAAGAATGTGATGAAAAAGTGGCTCGAAGGACAGATGAAGAGCCTTTGTCTGACGGCATTAAAGGGTCATTTTCCACCTTCACAAGTGCAGTCTCAGTACTATGATTGGGTTTAAAACCAGACTGAAGAATTTTGTATAAATTATTTGTCTTCGGAATGGCAGTGTGTCGCCGTGCAACAGCTTTAAAAAAAAATTAAGGAATGGGAGATTTGCCATAGGCCGATAGTTTTTTACATTTTCCGGGACAAGGTTTGGCTTCTCAATAGAGGATTTTTTTACTGCCCCTTTTAATTGGTTTGGTTCACATCCAGAGGATAGGGAACTGTTCAACATGGAAGAGTCAAGCACAGGAAGTAGCTCTTTCAGTAGTTTAGGTGGAATAGGGTGCAGTATGCAGCTGGAATGTTTAGAGGACATGACTATTTTAGTGAAAGTGTCTAGAAGTACAGAATTAAGAAACTTGAGTTTCTTCATTCATCCTAGATCCTGGCAATTCTGCGCAGACTGAGTTTTGGAGAAATACAGTGCCTTGCAAAAGTATTCATCCCCCTTGGCATTTTTCCTATTTTTTTGTATTACAACCTGTAATTTTAATGGATTTTTATTTGGATTTCATGTAATGGACATACACAAAATAGTCCAAATTGGTGAAGAATATATATTTTTTAAATAACTTGCTTCAATAAATACAAAACAAAATTAAAACGAAAAGTGGTGTGCGTATGTATTCACCCCCTTTAAGTGCTATGAAGCACTTAAATAAGATCTGGTGCAACCAATTTCCTTCAGAAGTCACACAATTAGTTTAAAAAAAAGTCCACCTGTGTGTAATCGAAGTGTCAAATGATCTGTCTCATGATCTCACCTGTTCTGAAAGGCCCCAGAGTCTGCAACACCACGAAGCAAGGGGCACCACCAAGCAAGCGACACCATGAAGACAAAAGAGCTTTCCAAACAGGTCAGGGAAAAAGTTGTGGAGAAGTAGATATCAGAGATGGGTTATAAAAAAATATCAGAAACTTTGAACATCCCACAGAGCACAATTAAATCCATTATTAAAAAATTTAATAATATGGCACCACAACAAACCTGCCAAGTGAGAGCCGCTCACCAAAACTCAGGGACGAGGAAAGGAGGGCATTAATCAGAGGCAACAAAGATAACCAAAGATAACCCTGAAGGAGCTGCAAAGATCCACAGTGGAGATTGGAGTATCTGTCCATAGGACCAATTTAAGCCGTACACTCCACAGAGCTGGGCTTTACAGAAGAGTGGCCAGAAAAAAAGCCATTGCTTAAAGAAAAAATAAGCAAACACATTTGGTCTTCACCAAAAGGCATGTGGGAGACTCCCCAAACATATGAAATCAAGGTACTCTGGTCAGATGAAGCTAAATTGAGCTTTTTGGCCATCAATGAAAACGCTATGTCTGGTGCAAACCAAACACCTCTCATCACCCCGAGAATAACATCCCCACAGTGAAGCATGGTGGTGGCAGCATCATGCTGTGGGGAGGTTTTTCCATCGGCAGGGACTGGGAAACTGGTCATAATTTAAGGAATGATGGATGGTGCTAAATACAGAGAAATTCTTGAGGGAAACCTATTTCAGTCTTCCAGAGATTTGTGACTGGGACAGAGGTTCACCAGCAGGACAATGACCCTAAGGATACTGATAAAGCAACACTTGAGTGGTTTTAAGAGGAAATGTCTTGGAATAGCCTAGTCAAATCCCAGACTTCAATCCAATTGAAAATCTGTGGTATGACTTAAAGATTGCAGCTGTAATTGCTGCACAAGTTGGCTCTACAAAGTATGGATTTTAGGGGTGAATAGTTATGCACGCTCAAGTTTTCAGTTTTATTTCTTGCTTGTTCCACAATTAAACATATTTTGCATCTTCAAAGTGGTAAGCATGTTGTGTAAATCAAAATTCCCAAACCCCCAAAATATACATTTTAATTCCAAATTGTACGGCAACAAAATAGGAAAAATGCCAAGGGGGGGTGAATAGTTTCGCAAGCCACTGCACGCACATTCAAAGAGAAGTCTGTAATTTGCTTTTTAATGACCATGATCATTTTGTCGAAGAAGTTTATGAATTCATCACTACTGTAGTGAAAGCCATCCTCTCTTGGGGATTGTTGCTTTTTAGTTAGCTCTGAGACAGTATGCATTTTTTTTGGGGGGGGGGGAGGGTTGTTTTTATTCTCCTCGATTAGGTTGGAAAAGTAGGCTGATCGAGCAGCAGTGAGGGCTTTTCGATATTGCACGGTACTGTCTTTATAACTAGTCGAAAGACTTGCAGTTTGGTGGAGCGCCATTTCCGTTCCAATTTTATTGAAGCTTGCTTCAGGGCTCTGGTAGTTTCTGTAAACCAGGGAGCTGTAAACAAGGCTGCATAGGTTTCATGACTAGATGCGCAAAAGACAAAAACGCAGTCTTTTTTTTTGGTACATTGAAATTTGTTGTTGTAAATCATTACATGTTAGCAACACCTCCGCCTTTGCGGGATGCGTGGGGAATATGTTCACAAGTGTATCCGTCACACTGTTGTAAACAATTTGGAGACAGGCACAGGGATGTACAATGAGGGTTTTTAAAACACCCAAAACAAAAACGTATACAAAACACTGTACCCAAACAAAAGAGCGAGGGTAGCCCTCGTTGAACGACACGATATCCGTAATACACAATAAATAAAACACGCAGCATAAGAGCTGCACCAACACATTGGTACTCACACAACCAATGGACATGGGAACAATGGTGAACATAGGGCACACTTATACAATTACTAATCAAATGGGAATAGGGACCAGGTGTGTGTAATGACAGTTCCGGAGGGATCCGTGACAGTAACCAGGAGGAGAGGCCTCATTTAACATAGTAAATTCATCAGGCTTGAGCCATGTTTGAGCCAGGCCAATCACATCAAGGTTATGATCAGTGATTCGTTCATTGACAATGACTGCCTTGGAAGTGAGGGATCTAACATCAGGTAGCCCTATTTTGAAATGTGAGATATTATCACAAACTCTTTCAATAATGACAGGAATGGAGGAGGCCTTTATTCCAGTGAGATTGCTAAATCGAACACTGCCATGTTTAGTTTTGCCCAACCTAGATTGAGGCACAGAAGCAGTCTCAATGGGGAAAGCTGAGCTGAATACACTGACTGTGCTAGTGGCAGACTACACTAAGCTGACAGGCTGGCTAACAGCCTGCTGCCTGGCCTGCACCCTATCTCTTTGTGGAGCTTGAGGAATTAGAGCCCTGTCTATGTTGAAGATAAAATGAGAGCACCCCTCCAGCTTGGATGGAGTCCGTCACTCCTCAGCAGGCCAGACTTGGTCCTGTTTGTGGGGGTCCCAGAAAGAGGGCCAGTTATCTACAAATTCTATATTTTGGGAGGGGCAGAAAATAGTTTTCCAACAGTGATTGAGTTGTGCGAGTCTGCTGTAGAGCTCATCACTCCCCCTAACTAGGAGGGAGCCTGAGACAATTACACGCTGAAGAATGTCAAATCAAATCAAATTTTATTTGTCACATACACATGGTTAACAGATGTTAATGCGAGTGTAGCGAAATGTCGCTCTTGTATGTCACGCTTGTTGACCTCTGACTGTTTTATCCAAACATCGTTGGTGCCAACATGGATGAAAATATCCTTGTACCATCTACACTCCCCAGTTTTAGTCTCAGCCAGCACAATCTTCAGATTAGCCTTTGCGTCGGTAGCTCTGCCCCCTGGTAAACAATGTATGATTTCTGGATGATTCTTTTAAAGTCCAATATTGCGGGTAGTGGAGTCGGCAGAGACTAGGGTTTTCAATTTGTAAGCGCTAATGGTGGGAGGCTTCGACGACTCAGACCCCGTAACCGGTGGAGGAGAGACCAAAGAAGGCTCAGCCTCTGATTTATTGCTTAACGGGAAGAAGTGGCTAAAAGTTTCTGCCGGCTGAAAGAGCGACACCGGTTGAGCATACCAACAGCATTTCTTTCTAGAAACCTTGAGAAAATTGTCTGGCTGCGGGGACAGTGAGGGTGGATTTATATTACTATCTGTACTTACTGGTGATACAGACACTGTTTCATCCTTTCCTACACTTAAATTGCCCTTGCCTAATGATTGCATCTGAAGCTGGGCTTGCAACTCAGCTTTCATCACCATAAGGCCATAGTTCTCCTGTATAGTATGAGTACAGCGATTGCAATTTGATGGCATTGCATTAATGTTTCTACATAGCTTTTTCGGCTGGTGAAATTCCTGTAGAACCATGTCCAGATAAAGCATTCGGGGTGAAAAAGTTGAATGGAAAAAGTTGAGCAAGGAAAAAATGAAGACTTTGGTAAATGTGTTAAATGCAGAGTTTTGATTAAACAGTTATTAAAAGTAGCAAACGAAAAGTTTGGCAGGTAGCAACAAACAGCACAGCAGCACGGAGACAACGTGGAAGTGTGACATCACAAACAGTCTTTTAAGAGTGTACATGTTTTATTTCTCGATTAATAATACATTTTATAGAGCATCTCTCTAAGCAGGAGCATGCTGCATGAATAATTCAGTGGAGAGGGGGAGATTCGTAATGCCTTCAAACGATGGCAAAACTTTTCCATATCAAAACACACTGACTGATGCAGCATTTGGATGGTGGGGTGTATGAGGACAGAGAATGATCAGAGGGGTGCGAGGACAGCACATTGCCCCAATGTAATCATGTCATAATTGTAATAATGCAATAATGTCAGCTAATTGCTCACAAAGCATCACTGGGAGAGCATCGTCAGATGCTCCCTCTGTCAAATGTGTTTCTCTGTATGTGCACACAATGCCTATGTGAATGTGCTTGTGTGTACGCATGTGTGCACGCATGTGTGTGAATCTAAGATTGCGGTGCCCTATGTGCTTGTACCCTAGTAGTGTCTGTATGTCTGTCTGTGTGTGTATGCTTTCCTGTCTCCAGCATACTGATGCCTTCGCTCTTCTGTCTCCCTCTCTTCCTCTCTCCATTTTTTCTACCTCCTTCCCCTCTCCCTCTCCCCCCCCTCTCCCTCACCTCCCCCCTCTCTCTCGCCCACATACCCATCCCTCTCTCCCTCCCTCTCTCTCTCTGCTTCCGGGTTGGAGCGATCTGGTCGCATCCGCGCTTCGGTCTGCAGGTTGTATAACTTGTTCATTACATTTCATTACATTTCATTATAGTACAACGGTCTGATTTGTCTAATCTTAGCAATTTCCTCTTAGCTAGCTACATAGTCGTCGTTGTATCAAAGATAATTGCGTAATTATCGTATTTCGTCGTCTCCTATCTGTCCAACACGTTCACCGTCTACCGTAGCACTGTAGTACTATCACACTCAACTGATTGATTAGTGTAGTGTTAGCTAGCTACATAGCTAGCTACATAGTTGTCTTTGCTGTCTTCGTATCCAAGATAATTGTGTAGCTTAGAGTGTGGAGTCTTAGAGTGATAATTGCGTTATTATCGTATTTCGTCGCCCTCCTATCTGCCTAGCAGCTAGCATACGTTCACCGGCTACCGTAGCACTGTAGTAACTATCACACTCAACCGAACGACTTGATTAGTGTAGTATTAGATAGCTACATAGTTGTCTTTGCTGTCTTCGTATCCAAGATAATTGTGTAGTTTAGAGTGTGTAGTCTTAGAGTGATTATCTTAATTCACCGAGGTTAGCTAGCCAGCTATTTTGTCGTCCTTAACGTAGGAGACACTCCTAGCTAGCCAATAGCCAGCCAACGTCTACTGAATAGAACTTTCGCATTCCGGTCGCATTCCGCGTCGCTCCACAGGTAGTATCACTTTTTCACTTCATTTCATTACAGTCCCAACGGTGTGATTTGTTTGATCGTAGCTAGCTACATAGCTAGCTACATAGCCGTCTTTGTTTCAAAGATAATTGTGTAGTCTAGAGCGATTTTCTAGGTTAGCTAGCCAGCTATTGTCGTTCTCCTACGCAACGTAACGTAACCAACACTGCTAGCTAGCCAACTAGCTCCCGATAAGCAGCATTGTAGAAACTTCACACTCAACGGTACGACTTGATTAGGGTAGTGTCAACAACGCAGCTAGCCTACCCCAGCAGTACTCTATCATTTTAATCATTTTAGTCAATTAGATTCTTGCTACGTAAGCTTAACTTTCTGAACATTCGAGACGTGTAGTCCACTTGTCATTCCAATCTCCTCTGCATTAGCGTAGCCTCTTCTCTAGCCTGTCAACTATGTGTCTGTCTATCCCTGTTCTCTCCTCTCTGCACAGACCATACAAACGCTCCACACCGCATGGCCGCAGCCACCCTAATCTGGTGGTCCCAGCGCGCACGACCCACGTGGAGTTCCAGGTCTCCGGTAGCCTCTGGAACTGCCGATCTGCGGCCAACAAGGCAGAGTTCATCTCAGCCTATGTCTCCCTCCAGTCCCTCGACTTCTTGGCTCTGACGGAAACATGGATCACCACAGACAACACCGCTACTCCTACTGCTCTCTCTTCGTCCGCCCACGTGCTCTCGCACACCCCGAGAGCTTCTGGTCAGCGGGGTGGTGGCACCGGGATCCTCATCTCTCCCAAGTGGTCATTCTCTCTTTCTCCCCTTACCCATCTGTCTATCGCCTCCTTTGAATTCCATGCTGTCACAGTTACCAGCCCTTTCAAGCTTAACATCCTTATCATTTATCGCCCTCCAGGTTCCTCGGAGAGTTCATCAATGAGCTTGATGCCTTGATAAGCTCCTTTCCTGAGGACGGCTCACCTCTCACAGTTCTGGGCGACTTTAACCTCCCCACGTCTACCTTTGACTCATTCCTCTCTGCCTCCTTCTTTCCACTCCTCTCCTCTTTTGACCTCACCCTCTCACCTTCCCCCCTACTCACAAGGCAGGCAATACGCTCGACCTCATCTTTACTAGATGCTGTTCCTCCACTAACCTCATTGCAACTCCCCTCCAAGTCTCCGACCACTACCTTGTATCCTTTTCCCTCTCGCTCTCATCCAACACTTCCCACACTGCCCCTACTCGGATGGTATCGCGCCGTCCCAACCTTCGCTCTCTCTCCCCCGCTACTCTCTCCTCTTCCATCCTATCATCTCTTCCCTCTGCTCAAACCTTCTCCAACCTATCTCCTGATTCTGCCTCCTCAACCCTCCTCTCCTCCCTTTCTGCATCCTTTGACTCTCTATGTCCCCTATCCTCCAGGCCGGCTCGGTCCTCCCCTCCCGCTCCGTGGCTCGACGACTCATTGCGAGCTCACAGAACAGGGCTCCGGGCAGCCGAGCGGAAATGGAGGAAAACTCGCCTCTCCCTGCAGACCTGGCATCCTTTCACTCCCTCCTCTCTACATTTTCCTCCTCTGTCTCTGCTGCTAAAGCCACTTTCTACCACTCTAAATTCCAAGCATCTGCCTCTAACCCTAGGAAGCTCTTTGCCACCTTCTCCTCCCTCTTGAATCCTCCTCCCCCTCCCCCCTCCTCCCTCTCTGCAGATGACTTCGTCAACCATTTTGAAAAGAAGGTCGACGACATCCGATCCTCGTTTGCTAAGTCAAACGACACCGCTGGTTCTGCTCACACTGCCCTACCCTGTGCTCTGACCTCTTTCTCCCTCTCTCTCCAGATGACATCTCGCGTCTTGTGACGGCCGGCCGCCCAACAACCTGCCCGCTTGACCCTATCCCCTCCTCTCTTCTCCAGACCATCTCCGGTGACCTTCTCCCTTACCTCACCTCGCTCATCAACTCATCCCTGACCGCTGGCTACGTCCCTCCCGTCTTCAAGAGAGCGAGAGTTGCACCCCTTCTGAAAAAACCTACACTCGATCCCTCCGATGTCAACAACTACAGACCAGTATCCCTTCTTTCTTTTCTCTCCAAAACTCTTGAACGTGCCGTCCTTGGCCAGCTCTCCCGCTATCTCTCTCAGAATGACCTTCTTGATCCAAATCAGTCAGGTTTCAAGACTAGTCATTCAACTGAGACTGCTCTTCTCTGTATCACGGAGGCGCTCCGCACTGCTAAAGCTAACTCTCTCTCCTCTGCTCTCATCCTTCTAGACCTATCGGCTGCCTTCGATACTGTGAACCATCAGATCCTCCTCTCCACCCTCTCCGAGTTGGGCATCTCCGGCGCGGCCCACGCTTGGATTGCGTCCTACCTGACAGGTCGCTCCTACCAGGTGGCGTGGCGAGAATCCGTCTCCTCACCACGTGCTCTCACCACTGGTGTCCCCCAGGGCTCTGTTCTAGGCCCTCTCCTATTCTCGCTATACACCAAGTCACTTGGCTCTGTCATAACCTCACATGGTCTCTCCTATCATTGCTATGCAGACGACACACAATTAATCTTCTCCTTTCCCCCTTCTGACGACCAGGTGGCGAATCGCATCTCTGCATGTCTGGCAGACATATCAGTGTGGATGACGGATCATCACCTCAAGCTGAACCTCGGCAAGACGGAGCTGCTCTTCCTCCCGGGGAAGGACTGCCCGTTCCATGATCTCGCCATCACGGTTGACAACTCCATTGTGTCCTCGTCCCAGAGCGCTAAGAACCTTGGCGTGATCCTGGACAACACCCTGTCGTTCTCAAATAACATCAAGGCGGTGGCCCGTTCCTGTAGGTTCATGCTCTACAACATCCGCAGAGTACGACCCTGCCTCACACAGGAAGCGGCGCAGGTCCTAATCCAGGCACTTGTCATCTCCCGTCTGGATTACTGCAACTCGCTGTTGGCTGGGCTCCCTGCCTGTGCCATTAAACCCCTACAACTCATCCAGAACGCCGCAGCCCGTCTGGTGTTCAACCTTCCCAAGTTCTCTCACGTCACCCCGCTCCTCCGCTCTCTCCACTGGCTTCCAGTTGAAGCTCGCATCCGCTACAAGACCATGGTGCTTGCCTACGGAGCTGTGAGGGGAACGGCACCTCACTACCTCCAGGCTCTGATCAGGCCCTACACCCAAACAAGGGCACTGCGTTCATCCACCTCTGGCCTGCTCGCCTCCCTACCACTGAGGAAGTACAGTTCCCGCTCAGCCCAGTCAAAACTGTTCGCTGCTCTGGCCCCCCAATGGTGGAACAAACTCCCTCACGACGCCAGGACAGCGGAGTCAATCACCACCTTCCGGAGACACCTGAAACCCCACCTCTTTAAGGAATACCTAGGATAGGATAAAGTAATCCTTCTCCCCCTCCCCCCTTAAAAGACCTAGATGCACTATTGTAAAGTGGCTGTTCCACTGGATGTCATAAGGTGAAAGCACCAATTTGTAAGTCGCTCTGGATAAGAGCGTCTGCTAAATGACTTAAATGTAAATGTAAATGTAGTGGAGATCAGTGGAGCGGCACAAGGGAATAGGCCTAATTAAACACAAGGCCTCAGCACTGTAGCCAGACTCTACAGTAGCCACACTACTGCATCCCGGACCTGCCTCTCTTACTGCCTGCCTAACTGCGTGCCTTCCTGCCTGCCTGCCTCTCTGTCTCCATGTCTGCCTGTCTCCCCATCTCCCTGTCTGCTTACCTGCCTTACTGCCTACCTGCCGTTGCCATGATCATACTAAATGCCAGGGAAGCAGCACCTAGCTTGTCGTCCTTCCACAATGCCTATATTTAGAACCAGAGAGAAGTGGAGAGGAGAGGAGATGTAGTCAGCAGCTCAGAAATTAGGTACCGGGGAACAAATGGATCGTACCTGGGCTTTTTTATAATATACTCTCCGGGAGCTAATGTGGGATTTGAGATAGGTCTTAGGTTGACAACCCTATTGATATATTGTAGGCCTCATTTACTTTTCTTTAGCTCAGCAGTTATAAAATGTGTTAATTGAGAGAGTCAAATAAAAAAATACGTAATTTAAACCTTCATTTAACTAGGCATTTTCACGTTTGGATGAAAAGCGTGCCCAGAGTAAACTGCCTGCTACTCAGAACCAGTTGCTAATATATGCATATTATTGGTAGATTTGGATAGAAAAACACTCTGAAGTTTCTAATACTGTTTGAATGATGTCTGTGAGTATAACATAACTCATATGGCAGGCGAAAACCTGAGAAAAATTAAACCAGGAAGTGGGAAATCTGAGATGTGCAGTTTTTCAACTCTTGGCCTATCGAAAACACAGTGTCTATGGGGTCAAGTTGCACTTCCTAAGGCTTCCACGAGATGTCAACAGTCTTTAGAACCTTGTTTTATGCTTCTACTGTGAAGTGGGGGCTCAAAAGGATTATTTGATTCAGTGGTCTGGTAGAGTGCCACAAGCTCGTGACGCTCGTTCACGTGAGAGTTAGCTCGAGTTCCATTGCATTTCTGAAGACAGAGGAATTCTCCGGTTAGAACATTATTGAAGATTTATGTTAAAAACATCCTAAAGATTGATTCTATACTTCGTTTGACATGCTTCTACGGACTGTAACGGAAATTGTAGACTTTTTGTCTGCTCGTGCGTCATGAAGATGGATTACTGGGCTGAATGCGCTATCAATTTGGACATAAATTATGAACTTTATTGAAAAAATCAAACATTTATTCTGGAACTAGGATTCCTGGGAGTGCATTCTGATGAAGATCATCAAAGGTAGGTGAACATTTATAATGCTATTTCTGACTTCTGCTGACTCCAACATGGCGGATATCTCTTTGGCTTGTTTTGTCGTCTGAGCGCCGTACTCAGATTATTGCATGGTTTGCTTTTTCCATAAAGTTTAAAAAAAATCTGACACAGCGGTTGCATTAAGGAGAAGTCTCTTAAATTCTGTTAGTAACACTTGTATCTTTTATCAATGTTTATTATGAGTATTTCTGTAAATTGATGTGGCTCTCTGCAAAATCACTGGATGTTTTGGAAGTAAAACATTACTGAACGTAACGCGCCAATGTAAACTGAGATTTTTGGATATAAATATCAAATCAAATCAAATGTATTTATATAGCCCTTCGTACATCAGCTGATATCTCAAAGTGCTGTACAGAAACCCAGCCTAAAACCACAAACAGCAAGCAATGCAGGTGTAGAAGCACGGTGGCTAGGAAAAACTCCCTAGAAAGGCCAAAACCTAGGAAGAAACCTAGAGAGGAACCAGGCTATGTGGGGTGGCCAGTCCTCTTCTGGCTGTGCCGGGTGGAGATTATAACAGAACATGGCCAAGATGTTCAAATGTTCATAAATGACCAGCATGGTCCAATATTAATAAGGCAGAACAGTTGAAACTGGAGCAGCAGCACGGCCAGGTGGACTGGAGACAGCAAGGAGTCATCATGACAGGTAGTCCTGAGGCATGGTCCTAGGGCTCAGGTCCTCTGAGAGAGAGAAAGAAAGAGAGAAAGAGAGAATTAGAGAGAGCACACTTAAATTCACACAGGACACCGAATAGGACAGGAGAAGTACTCCAGATATAGCAAACTGACCCTAGCCCCCCGACACATAAACTACTGCAGCATAAATACTGGAGGCTGAGACAGGAGGGGTCAGGAGACACTGTTGCCCCATCCGAGGACACCCCCGGACAGGGCCAAACAGGAAGGATATAAATAAATATGCACTTTATCGAACAAAACATACATGTATTGTGTAACATGATGTCCTATGAGTGTCATCTGATGAAGATCATCAAAGGTTAGTGATTAATTTTATCTATACTTCTGCTTTTTGTCACTCCTCTCATTGGCTGGAAAAATGGCTGTGTGTGTTTTTGTGACTTGGCTCTGACCTAACATAATCATATGTTGTGCTTTCGCTGTTACATGTTTCTAAAAAAATATTTTAGAATTTTGCGCACTGAATAGCCATAAGAAGCCATAAGAAGTGAAGAACAACTTCTTATTTACAATGACAGCCTAGGAACAGTGGGATAACTGCCTTGTTCAGAAGCAGAACGACAGATGTTAACCTTGTTGGCTCGGGGATTCAATCCAGCAACCTTTCGGTTACTGGCCCAACGCTCGAACCACTAGGCTACCTGCCGCACCTATTAACAAGAACAAAGTTAGTTTTTTTGCAATGTGCTGTAAATTCAAAACTGTGAATGATATTATTGTTTTTACACAAGGATAACCTTATGCATTCAGCCAAATGACTTAATTCTCACAATTACAAGAACACATTTACTTCAGAAAAAATACTCTTTTAAAAGAGCATATATAAAAAGAGTGATTGAAGTTCATCGAGCTACTGATAACAGCCAAGTACCAATTATGTGGCTGTCTCCCACAACAAAACATGTTTACAGAGGCTCAATGCTAAACTAAGGGCAGGGGCCAAATGTTGTCAGCTTCTCAAAGGAGCCCAGGAGAGGTGATAAGGGTGGATTATTAAACAGGCCTGGTGCACAAACACCATACAAGGAGTCTGAAAGCAACAACATTTGTAGTGTATTTCAAACAAAGAAAGTTAATGATTGAACATAGACCAAGGGCCAGCCTCAGAAGGCTTTTGTAAAGTGCAGAGCAGGGTAGTGATGTCTCTATGACTTCTTCAGACAACTTTCTTTGACACTCCTCTGAGGCAGTCCCATCCCTTCAGTCATTTAAGAAGGAAGTGTTGAACACAAATAAATGACCAGTTTTCTGCACCTTGTACTGTACTGTACAGTATTGCACCTGCCTCCAGCAAGAGGTGTACCACACCGTGTATTCAGCTCTCTCAGGAAATCAGGAAGGGTGTGTGTTTGTTTTTGGTGTGGGTGAGGCAAAACAAGTCTCGACTTGTAGTCTCACTATCTGACTATTCTTTGGCCGTAGTGAAATTACAAAATGCCAACATCAGAGGCATTTCAGGTAATCTACATTAACGGTTACATCCTAACGATGACAATGAATTCCAATCCCTTAACATTGTATATTAGGCTAAACCCCTTGACCATTATGGTAACATTTAAAGAGAAAATCCACTCAAAATGATGATTTAGCCGGTGACACCTTACATCTTGAAAGTCCAACATCTTGAAAAGTTGACTCCTGACATGCAAAACATTTTTAAATGAAAAAAATACAATTATATTGTTTTTTCAAGTAAACGATACCATGTCCGGTAACAATATTCTTAAACCACTCATAGCAGGATAGGAGGACTCCATTCACATTGTGATGTGTATCTGACATTTTCCAGTGGCCCATGACTCTGTGGGCTGTGATTGCCATATTGGCAGCAGGGAATATCCCAGCAGTGTTTTCTCTCTCGCTCTCTTCTCTCTTCCCGAGACCCAGACAGACTGTGGGCACGACTTACTGGAGCGCATTCTAGAACTGGGACATAGACAGCAGCCAATAATGACAATGCACACATCTGTTTACAATGTGTGTGCTTGTTTATTTGTCCTGGTGGCGACTGCTCTCTGAATCCTGCGGAATCCTCCTTGATCCAGGACCCTACAGACCTGATATTCTGTCTCACTAAATAATTCATAACATCAAATTATTTATCCCCAAAAAGTGTGAAGCATGATTTTGATGTGAGTCTGATCATAAGGGATAGCCCTTGAATGAGTAACTGTGGACTGATAAGTGATAAGGCTCTGAGGTCATTGCCTCAGAATGGCAGTGATCCTACTGTCTATTCCAGGTTGCTAAGGTGACTTAACAGATTCGTCAAACCATGCATTTGAGACCACAAGCGAGCAAGAGTTGTGCTAATCACTGCAAATCCATATTCATGCAATCAGAAGAGTCCATTTTAAACATTCACTGATAGCATGGGATATGAAACACTTGCGATCTTTGGCAGCAAAGGTCTTTCAGAACTGATAAGAAACATGCATTGGCCTATTATTCACATCTCTTTCACAAACCTTTGATACATTTGCCTGAAAGTCCTGTTTGGGTTATGTATATAGAGTGTAATCTGCCAACCTTTCAATGTCAATTTGATTGTCAACAAAATGAGTCAAAGAAGAATGACCAACCAATTATTTAGCATTTCTGTAAATGCAATTTTGTACACATGAAGGGGAAATGCTCAGTAGCAGCAGCATAATGGTCAGGCATGCTTTTTAACCAGCCTGGTGTTGGCTATTCAAGCAGGTGAGGGTGGTGCTGTCCTCGCACCCCTCTGATCATTCTCTGTCCTCAAAATGACTTGTTTCACTAAATAAATAAATAAAAATAACAGAAAAGTGGTGCGTGCATTTGTATTCACCCCCTTTGCTATGAAGCCCCGAAATAAGATCTGGTGCAAGCAATTACCTTCAGAAGTCACATAATTAGTTAAATAAAGTCCACATGTGTGCAATCTAAGTGTCACATGATCTGTCACATGATCTCTGTATATATACACCTGTTCTGAAAGGCCCCAGAGTCTGCAACACCACGAAGTAAGGGGCACCACCAAGCAAGTGACACCATGAAGACCAAGGAGCTCTCCAAACAGGTCAAGGACAAAGTTGTGGAGAAGTACAGATCAGGGTTGGGTTATAAAAAAAATATCAGAAACTTTGAACATCCCACAGAGCACCATTAAATCCATTATTAAAAAAGGGAAAGGATATGGCACAACAACAAACCTGCCAAGTGAGGGCCGCCCACCAAAACTCAAGGACTGGGCAAGGAGGGCATTAATCAGAGAGGCAACAAAGAGACCAAAGATAACCCTGAAGGAGCAGCAAAGCTCCACAGTGGAGATTGGAGTATCTGTCCATTGGACCACTTTAAGCCGTACACTCCACAGAGCTGGGCTTTACAGAAGAGTGGCCAGAAAAAAAGCCATTGCTTAAAGAACTAAATAAGCAAACATGTTTGGTGTTTGCCAAAAGGCATGTGGGAGACTCCCCAAACATGTGGATGAAGGTACTCTGGTCAGATGAAACTAAAATTGAGCTTTTTGGCCATCAAGGAAAACGCTATGTCTGGTGCAAACTCAACACCTCTCATCACCCCGACAACATCATTCCCACAGTGAAACATGGTGGTGGCAGCATCATTACATTTACATTTAAGTCATTTAGCAGACGCTCTTATCCAGAGCGACTTACAAATTGGTGCTTTCACCTTATGACATCCAGTGGAACAGCCACTTTACAATAGTGCATCTAGGTCTTTTAAGGGGGGGGGGGGGGGGGATGAGAAGGATTACTTTATCCTATCCTAGGTATTCCTTAAAGAGGTGGGGTTTCAGGTGTCTCCGGAAGGTGGTGATTGACTCCGCTGTCCTGGCGTCGTGAGGGAGTTTGTTCCACCATTGGGGGGCCAGAGCAGCGAACAGTTTTGACTGGGCTGAGCGGGAACTGTACTTCCTCAGTGGTAGGGAGGCGAGCAGGCCAGAGGTGGATGAACGCAGTGCCCTTGTTTGGGTGTAGGGCCTGATCAGAGCCTGGAGGTACTGAGGTGCCGTTCCCCTCACAGCTCCGTAGGCAAGCACCATGGTCTTGTAGCGGATGCGAGCTTCAACTGGAAGCCAGTGGAGAGAGCAGAGGAGCGGGGTGACGTGAGAGAACTTGGGAAGGTTGAACACCAGACGGGCTGCGGCGTTCTGGATGGGTTGTAGGGGTTTAATGGCACAGGCAGGGAGCCCAGCCAACAGCGAGTTGCAGTAATCCAGACGGGAGATGACAAGTGCCTGGATTAGGACCTGCGCCGCTTCCTGTGTGAGGCAGGGTCGTACTCTGCGGATGTTGTAGAGCATGAACCTACAGGAACGGGCCACCGCCTTGATGTTATTTGAGAACGACAGGGTGTTGTCCAGGATCACGCCAAGGTTCTTAGCGCTCTGGGACGAGCATCATGCTGTGGGAATGTTTCTCATCGGCAGGGACTGGGAAACTGGTCAGAATTGAAGGAATGATGGATGCCGCTAAATACAGGGAAATTCTTGAGGGAAACCTGTTTCAGTCTTCCAGAGATTTGAGACTGGGACGGAGGTTTACCTTCCAGCAGAACAATGACCCATAGCATACTGCTAAAGCAACACTTCAAATCAAATCAAATCAGATCAAATCTATTTATATAGCCCTTCGTACATCAGCTGATATCTCAAAGTGCTGTACAGAAACCCAGCCTAAAACCCCAAACAGCAAGCAATGCAGGTGTAGAAGCACGGTGGCTAGGAAAAACTCCTTAGAAAGGCCAAAACCTAGGAAGAAACCTAGAGAGGAACCAGGCTATGTGGGGTGGCCAGTCCTCTTCTGGCTGTGCCGGGTGGAGATTATAACAGAACATGGCCAAGATGTTCAAATGTTCATAAATTACGAGCATGGTCGAATAATAGTAAGGCAGAACAGTTGAAACTGGAGCAGCAGCATGGCCAGGTGGACTGGGGACAGCAAGGAGTCATCATGTCAGGTAGTCCTGGGGCATGGTCCTAAGGCTCAGGTCAGTTGAAACTGGAGCAGCAGCATGGCCAGGTGGACTGGGGACAGCAAGGAGTCATCATGTCAGGTAGTCCTGTATAAGCAACAGTGTCCAACTGGATTCTTGACAGGGGGGTACCTATGGGCAGTACTCCAAAAAGGGCTGTAAGGGGAGACGGATCAATAACAGTGTCATATATATCAGAGAAACATTTAAATATTAATTCCCTGAAACCTGACAGTTTATGACAGCCCCAAAACATATGCAACAGTGTGGCTGGCTCCTTTTTTACATCTGACACAGATAATATTCTTCCCAGTTTGGCCCCGGACCAGTGGATACGGTGAACCCCCTTGAATTGAATGAGGTTGTGTCTAGTGCTAAAAGATGATGAATGCATCCAAGGCAGCACAGATTCCCAGGTGTCTTTCCCAAGTTCCAAGTTCCAAACATTCAAAATGTATTGGAGTGGCTTAGTCAAATCCCAGAACTGCTGTACACCAGCAGAACTCATCCAACTTGAAGGAGCTGGAGCAGTTTTGCCATGAAGAACGGGCAAAAATCCCAGTGGCTAGATGTGCCAAGCTTATTGATACATACCCCAAATTACTTGCAGCTGTAATTGCTGCGCAAGGTAGCTCTACAAAGTATTTACTTTAGGGGGGTGAATAGTTATGCACGCTCAAGTTCAGTTTTATTGTCTTATTTCTTGCATATTTCACAAAGTGGTAAGCATGTTGTGTAAATCAAAGTTACAAACCTCCCAAAAATAAATATTCCAGATTATAAGGCAACAAAATAGGGAAAATGCCAAGGGAGTGAATACTTTCGCAAGCCACTGTGGTAAAAACAGCTAGCTGGAGCCATCTGAGCAGTTAGTTTCTGAACCCCCACCCGCTAGTGATTGACTGCTGGTTCCTCAGTCCAGGACTTCTATTCATATTAATCACCACCACATATAGTATTATAAAACTGGTTGTTTGGATCCTGATTGGACAAGCAGTGTTCCAAGCCTGGCTATATTGGCCTGTCACAGGCACACTATGGCTGCTAACAGTTCCGTCTGAAAATGATCACTGTGCCCTCATAAGAATATCATGTTCATGTTGCTGTCTGAATCATCTCTTGTATTTATCTCAACTGAAACATTATTTCCCCTTGCATTTAGTCTGGTCCAGTGCTGGTTAATATATGCCTACCTGTCTGCCTGTTGAAACAATGTGTGTGTACTCGTTATACTGTACTGTAACTGCAGTTAGACTGCAAAATTACTGCAGTAAAAAAAACTATTATTTTGGATGCAGCATTTGCAACATATTGCAGTTATACTGCACTCTGACTGCAATCTTTTTTTGTAAGGGAGCATATACACATTGACACACACACACAAACACACTAACACACACAGCACCATTTAAAAGTTTGGACACACCTACTCATTCAAGGGTTTTTCTTTATTTTTACTATTTTCAACATTGCAGAATAATAGTGAAGACATCAAATCTATGAAATAACACATATGGAATCATTTAGTAACCAATTCTTTTTTTAAGCAAATCAAAATATATTTTATATTTGAGATTCTTCAAAGTAGCCATTCTTTGCCTTGATGACAGCTTTGCACACTCTTGGCATTTTCTACTGTATATACATACATATACACACACGCATATAGAGAGAAACAAATTACTCTGATATGCTAGATGTATGGCCCTCTCTGGCCTGGTGGAGATCTTATCTGATCTGTGTCTGGTGCCACAGAGTCATACATCTTACTGCGCAAGTGGGAACTCTGAGGACAGTCTATGAAACTTCTTGAATCTCACCATGGCTTAACAGTAGCCCTATGGAAGTGCAGCTGTAAAGGGACCACACAGGTCATTGGAATTAAGCGGCGCAGTGGTCTAAGACACTGCATCTCAGTGTAAGGGGTGTCCCTGCAGTACTGGTTCAAATCCAGGCTGCATCACACCTGGCTGTGATTGGGAGTCCTGTAGGGTGGTGTACACTTGGCCCAGCATTGTCTGGGGTAGGCTGTCAGTGTAAATACGAATTTGTTCTTAATTGACTTGCCTGGTTAAATAAAGGTTAAATAAAAAATTGTAAATAAATCTCTGAATAATAACATTTACTGTGCAACACACATGCATTCAATGCAATATAGGCATGAGGAACATAAAGAACACGCACATGGTGTATCTGAAATATACGTAAGCTGTAGAAGTACTGTAACAACATAATTAGGCCTAAATGTAATTGCTTGCAGTCAATCATCACAAGGTAACTGTAACACCCTGATGTTTCACTTGTCTCCACCCCTGACCACGTGTCTCCAATATCACCTGTGTTGTCTGTTGCCAGTTCGTCTTGTCAAGTCTTTACCACCATTTTCTCCCATTTCCAGTATCTCTAGTTTCTATTTTAAAGTTCTCCTGGGTCTGACCATTTTGCCTGTCTTGACCCTGAGCCTGCCTGCCGTTGTGTCCCTTATTGACGCTGACTTGGATTTCCAACCTCTGCCTGCCCTGGACCTGCCATTTTCCTGCTCCTTGTTTTGTAATAAACATCTGAGATTCGAACTGTCTGCCTCCTGTGTCTGCATCTGGGTCTTATCCTGAGGCGTGTTAGTATGAACTGGCCATGACTGACTCGGCAGACTCAGACCAGCTCCGCAACTCTGTCTCCTCCCAAGGAGCCACCATTAGAAAACAGGAGATACTTCAAAATCTTATGGAAGGATTCCAGACCTTGTCAGAATGCCATGACTGCACTTTCAATATATTGCTGGAGCAATTCTGTGGATTATCTATTAGGCAGCCAGCCACAACAGTAACCTCCCAGCCTCTCAGTAGTGGAGTTTCAGGAACCTGTTGGGCATTTCTCTCGCAGTGGTCCCTCATCTTCGAGCTGCAGCCATTTTCTTTTCCTTTGGACCGCACAAAGATAGTGTACCTTATAACGCTGATGTCCAGGAGGCCTCTCGCCTGGGCTACGATGGTGTGGTAGCAACAATCCACTGTATGCTTCAGTGTGGAGGAGTTCATGGCAGAGGTAAAAAAAAGGTGTTTGATTCTCTGTTGTCTGGGTGAGAGGCTGCTCGGAAGCTACTCTTTCTACGTCAAGACTCCTGTGGTGTGGCAGACTGCAGTCCATGTCCACACGTTGGCTGCCGAGAGTGCCTGGAACCCGGAATTCCTGTTCGACACTTTCCTTCATGGATTATCGGAGGAGGTTAAAGACGCGCTCGTAGTCTGGGAGCTGCCTATGGATCTCAACTCTCTCATTGCCAAGACCATATGTGTAGTGTCTTAGCTCTTATTACTTATTTATATAATCAGAAAGACTCTGAATACAAGAAATTGAACTGGAGCTTCACATTTACTAAAACGAGTTAGTACCAGAATAACATAGAACAACACTGCGCATGACCAAGGGTTCTCCATCCTTAAAGAGGACATCAGTAATTAACAGAACATAACAATACGGATAGATGGGCAGCTACAGGAATGTATGAGGGAGAGGAGGTCTGTTCCCTGTTACACTCGCTCATCCAAGGATCCCATCTCGCCTCAGAGGAATCCCGGAAGTCCCCAGCATCTACATTACCGAGGTAATCCGAGGTCACACGAGTTCCCCCGGGAATCACAAAGTTCTGCCAACTCACCTCCTCCAGAGCCTATGCAACATGACTGAGCTAGATTGTCTCCTGCCGTACGTTTTCGCAGACTGAACACCAAGAGATGTCTGTATTGTGGTTCCACCGGTCATTTCATTTCTACCTGTCCATTAAAAGACCAGGCTCATCAGTAGGTACGCTGGTGGGCCATTCAGAGAATTTGCAATCTCCCAGTACCCATGCCATCCTACTTTGGGATGACTTGCCAGTACTCATTGACTCTGGGGCTGACAAGAGTTTTATGGACACTACTCTGGTGTCAGAGCTGGGAATCCCCACTCAACCCCTCTTCATTCCCATGGACGCCAGAGTGCTGGATGGGCGCTCTATTGGCAGAGTCACCCACACCCCAGGGGTGGCCCCGGTTAACTTCTTGAGTGTAGGGGGCAGGATTTTCTTTTTTGGCTAAAAAACATACCCATTTGAAACTGCCTATTTCTCAGGCCCAGAAACTAGAATATGCATATAATTGTCAGGATAGGATAGAAAACACTCCAAAGGTTCCAAAACGGTCTAAATATTGTCTGTGAGTATAACAGAACTGATATTGCAGGCGAAAACCTGAGGAAAATCCAACAAGGAAGTGCTGTTTTTCCTGAAAGCTCTCTGTTCCATTGGATGCCTTGCCTCCATTTAAAGGGATATCAACCAGATTCCTTTTCCTATGACTTCCTCAAGGTGTCAACAGTCTATAGACAAAGTTTCAGGCTTTTATTTTGAAAAATTAGTGAGAAAGTTAACATCTGTACCTGTACCCTCTGTACCTGCGTCGCTTCCTCTTGCAAATAACGGGGATGTCGGCCCTGTTGGGTGTTTGGAGAATGTCCTGTGTGTCCTCCTTGTTGGAGAAAACATACAATCATATAAACATCTTCATATGGAAGCGTGTGTGTGTGTGTGTGTGTGTGTGTGTGTGTGTGTGTGTGTGTGTGTGTGTGTGTGTGTGTGTGTGTGTGTGTGTGTGTGTGTGTGTGTGTGTGTGTGTGTGTGTGTGGTGGTTACAAAGTGTATATTAATGGACTTCAACATCAAGTTCTGACAGGACAACACTATAGTGGGCAGATCTTAGTGAATCAACATAATTTACTAGCGGGTGAGGGCATGTCCAACCAATCGTTCAGACGAACTCCAGCTAGCCATTTTTACAAAAATGATGATACAGTTCAAATTAAATACTGTGTTTGCACACAACAAAAGAGTATAAAATGAAAAAGTTCAGATGTATTCTTGCCAATGCAGCTGGATCATTTCATCAAATGTTGCAGTTCCGGCTAAAGGTAACATTAAGAACTATTGCATTAAATGTGAATAACAGAAAGGAGGAAGTAGCAACAAAAATGTTTCTATTTTTAGCAGTATTCCTCCGTCATGGCTGCATGATATCCTGGTAAGTGGCCAGAGGTCGGTGTTTTTCATTATTCACAAGCATGTAGCCTACTAATCACTACCATATGTATTACAGTCTGGGAGAAAAACAGGTCTGGTCACCCTTACAACATGCCACAGAAACAGCATTTTGGCCATTTTTTAAACGATTCTGTTAAAGGTTCCAGTTAATATTGCTCAGTGGTGTAAAGTATTTATGTAAAAATACTTTGACGTACTACTTAAGTCATTTTTTGGGGTATCTGTACTTTACTATTTGTATTTTTGACAACTTTTACTTTTACTCCACTACGTTCCGAAAGAAGATAATATACTTTTTAGTCCATACATTTTCCCTGACAACCAAAAGTACTCGTTCCACTTTGAATGCTTAACAGGACAGGAAAATTGTCCAATTAACACACTTTTGGCAAGAGAACGTCCCTGGTTGTCCCTACTGCCTCTGATCTGGTGGACTCACTAAACACAAATGCTTCATTTGTAAATGATGGTTGAGTGTTGGAGTTTACCCCAGGCTATCATAACAATTTAAAATAAATTGTGCTGCTTGGATTGCCTAATAGAAGTGATTCACTGAAGCAACACAAACATTGGCACAGACACATGCATACACACACGATAACATATACACTATACATACACAAGGATTTAGTACTGTAGATATGTGGTAGTGGTGGAGTAGGGGCCTGAGGGCACACAGTGTGTTGTGAAATCTGTGAATGTATTGTAAAGTTTTTAAAATCATATAAACTGACTTAAATTTGCTGGACCCCAGGAAGAGTAGCTGCTGCTTTGGCAGCAGCTAATGGGGATCCATAATAAATACAAATACAATTTGAAATAATTTATACTTTTACTTTTGATATTTATATTATATATTGTCTATTTTTGCAATGACATTAACTTTTGATACTTAAGCATATTTAAAACAAAATACTTAAATACTTTTACTCAAGTAGTATTTTACTGGGTGACTTTCACTTTTACTTGAGTAATTTTCTATTAAGGTATCTTTACTCTTACTCAAGTATGACAATTGGGTACTGTCACGCCCTGACCATAGAGAGCCTTTTATTCTCTATGTTGGTTAGGTCGGGGTGTGACTAGGGTGGGGTATCTAGGTGATTATATGCCTATGTTGGCCTGGTATGGTTCCCAATCAGAGGCAGCTGTTTATCGTTGTCTCTGATTGGGAATCATATTTAGGCAGTCTTTTCCCACTGGGTTTTTGTGGGATCTTGTTTGTGTGTAGTTGCCAGTGTGCACTGCATTTGACATCACGTTTCATTTTGGTTCTGTATTGTTTTGGTGAGTTTCTTTAATTAAACATGTGGAACTCTATGCACGCTGCGCCTTGGTCCGTTAATTCTACAAACGACCATGACAGGTACTTTTTCCATCCACTGATATTGCTCATCATCTAGGAGGTGATAAGGAGTTTTATATTCACAAAGAGAGGCTTACCGTAGGTGAAAAATCAATTACGAGAATGTATCATTACAAGACTGGCAGTCATACACACACATACATCTATATATGTATGTTATAATAACGCTGAATGGTATTAATTAATCATAGAATTACATGAGTAAAATATTTTACATTTTGACTCATGATGCCATAATTTTACACTTAATATGCATTTACTAGGAAATGTAAATATAACTTATCCCCAGTACACTAGACCTCATTGAGAAAGAACTTCTAGACTTGTTGTTATTCTGACTCACTATGTACAGTGCCTTGCGAAAGTATTCGGCCCCCTTGAACTTTGCGACCTTTTGCCACATTTCAGGCTTCAAACATAAATATATAAAACTGTATTTTTTTGTGAAGAATCAACAACAAGTGGGACACAATCATGAAGTGGAACGACATTTATTGGATATTTCAAACTTTTTTAACAAATCAAGAACTGAAAAATTGGGCGTGCAAAATTATTCAGCCCCCTTAAGTTAATACTTTGTAGCGCCACCTTTTGCTGCGATTACAGCTGTAAGTCGCTTGGGGTATGTCTCTATCAGTTTTGCACATCGAGAGACTACATTTTTTTCCCATTCCTCCTTGCAAAACAGCTCGAGCTCAGTGAGGTTGGATGGAGAGCATTTGTGAACAGCAGTTTTCAGTTCTTTCCACAGATTCTCGATTGGATTCAGGTCTGGACTTTGACTTGGCCATTCTAACACCTGGATATGTTTATTTTTGAACCATTCCATTGTAGATTTTGCTTTATGTTTTGGATCATTGTCTTGTTGGAAGACAAATCTCCGTCCCAGTCTCAGGTCTTTTGCAGACTCCATCAGGTTTTCTTCCAGAATGGTCCTGTATTTGGCTCCATCCATCTTCCCATCAATTGTAACCATCTTCCCTGTCCCTGCTGAAGAAAAGCAGGCCCAAACCATGATGCTGCCACCACCATGTTTGACAGTGGGGGTGGTGTGTTCAGGGTGATGAGCTGTGTTGCTTTTACGCCAAACATAACGTTTTGCATTGTTGCCAAAAAGTTCAATTTTGGTTTCATCTGACCAGAGCACCTTCTTCCACATGTTTGGTGTGTCTCCCAGGTGGCTTGTGGCAAACTTTAAACGACACTTTTTATGGATATCTTTAAGAAATGGCTTTCTTCTTGCCACTCTTCCATAAAGGCCAGATTTGTGCAATATACGACTGATTGTTGTCCTATGGACAGAGTCTCCCACCTCAGCTGTAGATCTCTGCAGTTCATCCAGAGTGATCATGGGCCTCTTGGCTGCATCTCTGATCAGTCTTCTCCTTGTATGAGCTGAAAGTTTAGAGGGACGGCCAGGTCTTGGTAGATTTGCAGTGGTCTGATACTCCTTCCATTTCAATATTATCGCTTGCACAGTGCTCCTTGGGATGTTTAAAGCTTGGGAAATCTTTTTGTATCCAAATCCGGCTTTAAACTTCTTCACAACAGTATCTCGGACCTGCCTGGTGTGTTCCTTGTTCTTCATGATGCTCTCTGCGCTTTTAACGGACCTCTGAGACTATCACAGTGCAGGTGCATTTATACGGAGACTTGATTACACAGAGATCCTCACTGAACTTCTGGAGAGAGTTTGCTGCACTGAAAGTAAAGGGGCTGAATAATTTTGATTTTAGGGCATTTGAATCTGGATTGCCTCTCCCTGGCCTCAGATCAATTTAAGAGTATATGAATTAATTTTGATCTGACTAAATTGATGTTTTAAATCAAATCAAATTGTATTCGTCACATGCACCGAATATAACAGGTGTAGGTAGACCTTACGGTGAAATGCTTACTTTCAAGCCCTTAACAAACAATGCAGTTTTAAGAAAATACCTAAAAAAAGAAAGGTTAAAGTAACAAATAATTAAAGCAGTTAAAATAACCATAGCAGGGCTATATACAGGGTATTGGTACAGAGTCAAAGTGCGGGGGCACCTGTGTCGAGGTATTGAGGTAATATGTACATGTAGGTAGAGTTATTAAAGTGACTATGCATAGATAATAACAGAGAGTAGCAGCAGCGTAGAAGAAGGGGGGAGGGGGGGCAAATCAAATTGTCTGTGTAGCCATTTGATTAGATGTTCAGGAGTCTTATGGCTTGGGTATAGAAGCTGTTAAGAAGCCACTTAGACCTAGACTTGGCGCTCCGGTACCGCTTGCCATGCGGTAGAAGAAAGAACAATCTATGACTAGGGTGCATGGAGTCTTTGAAAATGTTTAAGGCCTTCATCTGACACCGCCTGGTATAGAGGTCCTGGATGGCAGGAAGCTTGGCCCTGGTGATGTACTGGGCCGTACGCACTACCCTCTGTAGTGCCTTGCGGTCAGAGGCCGAGCAGTTGCCATACCAGGCAGTGATGCAATCCCTCAGGATGCTCTCGAAGGTGCAGCTGCAAAACCTTTTGAGGATCTGAGGACCCATGTCAAATCTTTTCAGTCCCCTGAGGGGGAATAGGTTTTGTCGTGCCCTCTTCACGACTGTCTTGGTGTGCTTGGACCATGTTAGTTTGTTGGTGATGTGAATGCCATTGAACTTAAACATCTTAAAACCCACACGTCGAAATGTGAAAACCCCTGTTAACTCCTCAATGATTTATTTAATTCTTACTAATAAATACTTGTCTAGTGGAGTATTTGCATATGATTTCAGTGATCATTGTCCCATAGTATGTACAGTACATTCGGAATGTATTCAGAACCCTTGACTTTTTCCACATATTGTTTTGGTTAAAGCCTTATTTCTACAATTTGATTGGAGTCCACGGTGGTAAATTCAATTGATTTGACACGATTTGGAAAGGCACACACCTGTCTATATGAGGTTCCACAGTTGACAGTGCATGTCAGAGCAAAAAACAAGCCACGAGGTCAAAGGAAAAGGGTGAAAGGATTTGTGTCGAGGCACAGATCTGGAGAAGGCAGCATTGAAGGTAACCAAGAACACAGTGGCTTTCCATCATTCTTAAATGGAAGAAGTTTGGAACCACCAAGACTGTTCCTAGAGCTGACCACCTGGCCAAACTGAGCAATCGGGGGAGAAGGGCCTTGGTCAGGGAGGCGAACAAGAACCCAATGGTCACTCTGACAGAGCTCCAGACTACCTCTGTGAAGATGGGAGTACCTTCCAGAAGGACAACCATCTCTGCAGCACTCTACCAATCAGGCCATTATGGTAGAGTGGACAGACAGAAGCCACTCCTCAATAGAAGGCACATGACAGCCTGCTTGGAGTTTGCCAAAAGGCCCCTAAAGGACTCTCATACCATGAGAAACAAGATTCTCTAGTCTGATGAAACCAAGATTGAACTATTTGGCCTGAATACCAAGCGTCACATCTGGAGGAATCCTGGCACCATCCCTACGGTGAAGCATGGTGGTGGCTGCATCATGCTGTGGGGATGTTTTTCAGCGGCAGGAACTGGGAGAGTAGTCAGGATTGAGGGAAAGATGAACGGCGCAAAGGGAGAAACTCCCCAAATACAGGTGTGCCAAGCTTGTAGCATCATACCTTAGAAGACTCAAGGCTGTAATCGTTGCCAAAGGTGCTTCAACAAAGTCCTGAGTAAAGGGTCTGCAATACTTATGTAAATGTGATATTTCAGTTTTTTTTATACATTGCAACAATTTCTAAAAATCAGTTTTGCTTTGTCATTATAGGGCATTGTGTGTAGATTTTTTATTTTTTATAATATGTTGATTATTTTACAATAAAAAATCAAATAAAAAAGACAGCAATACTAACAATGACATTCATTGTACTGTTGAATGGGATGGTCAATTTAGAGGACAAAACAAAACAAAACTTAACTCACACATACAAAATAAAGCAAAATCCTATTAGGTGGTACATATATATGAAGACAGCATATAGTCATTACAAGCAGCATAGTTAAGCCAAAAATAAATGTTGAGTGGAGTCCAGCACAGAGTGGCAGCAGATCGTCAACCCAGTTATGAAGCGGGACTAGACCATTTATCCAGTATTGGCTGCCATATATTGGCTGGACTTCTATTGGAGGTATTGTATTGAATCTTTTCCATATGTATTACATTCCCTAAATCCCGTAACCACATTTCAAAGGTAGGTACAGTCTCCAGTTTGCAAAATTGCAATATGAGCCTTTTGGCTAATAGAGTACAAAGAGAGACAGCTTTCCCTTCGTGGTTATTCCCATCAACTGTACCAAACAGAGCGGTCAATGGGTCTGGGGCTAGAACTCTATCAAAGGCTCTAGATAAATAATCAAAAATGAGAGCCCAGTAAACATGTAACTTAGGACATGTCCAGAATAAGTGGGTCAACGTCCCCTCATCCTGCTTGCACCTCTCACACAGTGGTGAGGTGTCCGGGAATATTTTATGCAGTTTTACTTTTGAGTAATGTAACCTGTGTATCACCTTAAACTGTACAGGGTTGTGTCTGGCATTCACTGAACTGTGGTTTATACTCCTGAGAGCTTCTACCCAGTCCTCATCTGAGATTTCTGACCCAAGTTCTTGTTCCCAAGCCCTTTTAATGGTGTCTGTGGATACCTCTATGTGGGCCTGTAGCACATCATACAGTCTAGAGACCGACCCTTTTGATTGGGGTTTGACAAGGATCAAGCTATCTAATGTAGGACTATTTGGCTTCATGCCATACTGTGGGATATGTGTCCTTACGAAATTCCTGATTTGGAGGTATCTGAAAAAATGTGTTGTTGGCATGTTGAACTTTCCCTGTAATTGTTGAAATGAAGCTAACTGACCATCTATATATAGATTACCAATTGTTGTGAGCCCCTTCTCCCTCCACTGTGAAAACACCACATCATCCAATGCAGGGTGGAAAGCATGATTCAGGCAAATCGGGCTGTCAATGTGTACAGTGGGTATGTTAAGAAAATACCTAATCTGTTTCCAGATCCTAAGCGTATGACAAATGACTGGGTTAGAGTCATAAGTGGATTTTTTCACATATGATGGGCTATTAACAAGTGCAGGGAGTGAGGAACGTTGACAGGAGGCCTGCTCAATCAAAAGCCATGCAGGCATATCCTTCTGTCTCATCACAGGTAAGCTTTCCCTCCAGAAAGCATTGTGTGTAGATTGATTAGAATTGTTTCATTCATTTTAGAATAAGACTAACGTAACAAAATGTGGAAAAAGTCAAGGGTTTTGAACACTTTCCAAATGCACTGTACTAGGAGATATGAAACCATACAATACAATACTCTTGTTTAATTAAGAAGAGACATTTTAAATAGTTTCTCCTCAAGGGTTTTTACATGACATGTTCTTCTCTGATTTAGCCACTGTCTCCTGTATTACTAAACCTGAGTTGGCTCAAAAAAATGTATCCTCCATATTTATTCCTCTGGCAGCAAAACACGCCCGATCTAAACAATTCAGAGTCAAAGATAGATCTAAACCTTGATTTTGTTGGAGCTATCTGAGCTCATTCAGATGAGATGCACTGAAGCGTACAAATTCCTGTTCTTCCCTGCCTAAGCAAGTTTTGTCTGACTGGCATCATAACTGAAAAGAATGGGAAAGTGATGCATTTAATCATAATTTTATCTCAGCAGGCTTAATATTTATTCAATCAACTGCTCTTGCTTCTGCCAGCCTCTAGCTGACGTGATGGTTAACCTGTCAACATCTAGTGAATCTTTGTTTAAATTTCAACAATTTACTATCTGTGATGTGATAGATGCTTTGCTTAACATTGATGTAAAAAAAGAAACTGGGGCTGCTATGCTTGATCCATTTTTGCTGCAGCTGATTGCTGAATTCTTTAACCCATATTTGTAACCTGCTGATTATATCTGGTACTATCCCCAACGTTTGGAAGGCAGCCCATGTACTCCTCCTTCACAAAGGTGATGACCATTGTGACCGAAATAATTATCGCCCTATTTCTAAACTTTCTTGCCTACTGTAGCTAAAATATTGGAATCCTTGATTAATTCTCAGTTAAGATCTTTCTTATCTTTGAAATGTGTTCTAAATGTACATCAGTCGGGTTTTAGACCAGGTCATAACACTATGTCTGCTGCATCCCTAATTATAAATAATGTGGCTAACTACACTATGAAAAAATATAAATGTAACATGTAAACTGTTGGTCCGATATTGCATAAGCTAAAATAAAACATCCCTGAAATTTTCCATACGCACAAAATCGTATTTCTCTAAAATTGTGTGCACAAATTTGTTTACTTCCCTGTTAGTGAGCATTTCTCCTTTGCCAAGCTAATCCATCCACCTGACAGGTCTGGCATATCACGAATCTGATTAAACAGCATGGCCAATACACAGGTGCACCTTGTGCTGGGGACAATGTGTAGTTTTGTCACCCAACACAATGCTACAGATGTCTCAAGTTTGGAGGGAGTGTGCAATTGGCATGCTGACTGCAGGAATGTTCATCAGAGCTGTTGCCAGATGATTGAATGTTAATTTCTCTACCATATAAGCCAACGTCGTTTTAGAGAATTTGGCAGTACATCCAACCAGAATCACAACTGCAGACCACTTGTATGGCATTGTGTGGGCGAGGAGTTTGCTGATGTCAATGTTGTGAACAGAGTGCCCCATGTTGGCGGCGGTGTTCTGGTATGGGCAGGCGTATTTTATCTATGGCAATTAGAATGCACAGAGATACCGTGACGAGATCCTGAGGCTCATTGTCATGCCATTCATCTGCTGCCATCACCTCATGGTTCAGAATGATAATGCACAGCCCCATGACGCAAGGATCTGTACACAATTCCTGGAAGCTGAAAATGTTCCAATTCTTCCATGTTTGGGATGCTCTTGATCGACCTGTACAACCGCATGTTCCAATTCCCACCAATATCCAGAAACTTTGCACAGCCATAAAAGAGGAGTGGGACAACATTCCACAGGCCAAAATCAACAGCTTGATCAACTGTGTTCACACCATGTACTCTATTTTGGGTCCCTGTACTTTTACAATATTGACTTGTCTGTAAAAAAGTGTCACCTGCATTTGTACGTCATTGATACTGTTGTCTATGCTATTGCCCCCGTGGTTGACCAGGCTCTATCTGAACTACAGTCTGTCTTCATTTGATTACAAAAAACTTTATTAACCTGAAATTAGTATTGAATACAGGTAAACTAATTATATGTTGTTCTTTAGAGCGCATAAAAATAACTCTGATAATTTAAGCATATGCATTTTGGAGGGTGTCCATATTTATATCCGGGCATCTGGATAGATGAAAGCTATATTTGAAAAAGCATATTGATAAGTTTAGTTAAGAAGCTGAAAATAAAAAGAGACTTCTTCTCTAGAAATACTGTAGGTCCTGCCCCTCGCTAAATAGTAGAAAGCAGATTATTCAGTCGACGTTCCTATCGGTCCTAGACTATAGCAACACAATCTTTATGAACATAGCTGCCAATTGATTTAAGCTGTTAGATGCAGTTTATCATAGTGCACTGTGCTTTATTACAGGCAATAATTTTAGTACTAATCACTGCATTCTCTACCAGAAAGATGGTTGGCCCTCTTTGATGTCGCGTATGTTGAAACATAGGGCTCTCAGAGTGTGGTGTCAGGAAAATAACCTCTCACTCAACATCAACGAAACAAAAAATATGATTACGGACTTCAGGAAACATCAGAGGGAGCACCCCCCTATCCACATTGACGGGACAGCAGTGGAGATGGTGGAAAGTTTCAAGTTCCTCGGCGTACACATCACTGACAAACTGAAATGGTCTACCCACACAGACATTGCGGTGAAAAAGGCGCAACAGCGCCTCTTAAACCTCAGGAGGCTGAAGAAATTTGACATATCACCTAAAAACCTCACAAACCTTTACAGATGCACAATTGAGAGCATCCTGTCTGGCCGCATCGCCGTCTGGTATGGCAACTGCACCGCCCACAACCGCAGGGTTCTCCAGAGGGTGGTGCAGTCTGCACAACGCATCACCGGAGGCAAACTACCTGCCCTCCAGGACACCTACAGCACCCGATATCACAGGAAGGCCAAAAAGATCATCAATGACAACAACTACCCGAACTATTTACTGTTCACCCCGCTACCCTCCAGAAGGCGAGGTCAGTACAGGTGCATCAAATCTGGGACTGAAAAACAGCTTCTATCTCAAGGCCATCAGACTGTTAAACAGCCATCACTAGCACAGAGAGGCTGCTGCCTACATGCCGACTTGAAATCATTGGCCACTTTAATAAATGGAACACTAGTCACTTTAGTAATGCCACTTTAATAATGTTTACATATCTTGCATTACTCATCTCATATGTATATACTGTATTCTATACTGTCTACTGCAACCTAGCCTGTGCCGCTCTGTCATTGCTCATCCATATATGTATATGTATATATTCTTATTCCATTCCCTTCCTTATTCCATTGGGTATTTGTTGTGGAATTGTTAGATATTACTTGTTAGACATTGCTGCACTGTCAGAACTAGAAGCACAAGCATTTCCCTACACTCGCAATAACATCTGCTAACCATGTGTACTGTATGTGACTAATACATTTGATTTGATTGCTATGTTTTCATGTATAAAGCCCTTTTACATAAAGTTCCACTGTACCTAACATTTTACTAAACTTTAGATATATGCACTACCACACCCGGTCTCAGAGATGGCTAACTCCAGAAATTAATTTGGTTTCTACTGAGTTAGATAAATCAACTTTGAGTTTTCTTGCATCTTATTTGTGGAACAATCTTCAAAATGTGCTTAAATTTGATGTTCTGGTGCCTCTAGAGAAATTCAGACACCTGATTGAGGACCTTATTACAAATGCACCGCCGCTGACTTCAAAGTGCTACAGAGGGCGGACAGCCCAGTACATCACTGGGGCCAGGCTCCCTGCCATCCTCTATGTCAGGCTGTGTCAGAGGAAGGCCAGACAAATTGCCAAAGACTCCAGCCACCCAAGTCATAGACTGTTCACTCTGCTACTGTCCGGAAAACGGTACCGGAGCATCAGCTCACGGACCAACAGGCTCGGAGACAGCTTCTACCCCCAAGCCATAAGACTGCTAAATAGTCAGACTGCTAAATAGTAATTTAAGAGTACCCAAACTATATGCACTGACTCTGATGTATATACTGCTATTTCTATTTCTATTGTTTTTGTTTTTTTATAACCATTTTAATTATTTTATTTAACTTAGTCCTGCATGTTGGAGATGTTCACAATACCCTGCAATCACACCTGCAACCCTGTACATGTGACTATTAAACACAATCAATCTTGCACTGACCCTACGCACACTCAGTAGACTATATATACAAACCACATACACACTCACTCACACAAACTACATTGACACTCACACACAAAACCCACACTCATTCACATACACTACATGCGCGCACACACACACACACACACACACACACACACACACACACACACACACACACACACACACACACACACACACACCCATCACACACTCGCAGACCGACACAACACAAACATATATACATACACATTACACAAACACAAAATACACTCACTCAAACTTTTACACTTTTTATTTTATTCCTCTTTACTATCTTCATTGTTGGGAAGGGCTCGTAAGCAAGCATTTCACAGTGAAGTCTACACCAGTTGTATTCGGCCCATGTGACAAATAACATTTTATTTTATTTATTTGAACATGTGTGTTTATGTTTTTCTTTCTTTCTGCTTGCATTTTCTATTTATATTTTGAGGTGTGTAATTTAATTAATTCATGGCTCATATTGCATCCTGTAGCTCCAACTCCAAAAGTTCTGGGACACTGTGAAGTCCATGGAGAACAAGAGCACCTCCTCCCAGCTGCCCACTGCACTGAGGCTAGGTAACACGGTCTCCACCGATAAATCCATGATTATCGAAAACTTCAATAAGCACTTCTCAACGGCTAGGCATGCCTTCCGCCTGGCTACTCCAACCTCGGCCAACAGCTCCGCCCCCCCCCTGCAGCTCCTCGCCCAAGCCTCTCCAGGTTCTCCTTTACCCAAATCCAGATAGCAGATGTTCTGAAAGAGCTGCAAAACCTGGACCCGTACAAATCAGCTGGGCTTGACAATCTGGACCCTCTATTTCTGAAACTATCTGCCGCCATTGTCGCAACCCCTATTACCAGCCTGTTCAACCTCTCTTTCATATCGTCTGAGATCCCCAAGGATTGAAAGCTGCCGCAGTCATCCCCCTCTTCAAAGGGGAGACACCCTGGACCCAAACTGCTATAGACCTATATCCATCCTGCCCTGCCTATCTAAGGTCTTCGAAAGCCAAGTCAACAAACAGGTCACTGACCATCTCGAATCCCACCGTACCTTCTCCGCTGTGCAATCTGGTTTCCGAGCCGGTCACGGGTGCACCTCAGCCACACTCAAGGTAATAAACGATATCATAACCGCCATCGATAAAAGACAGTACTGTGCAGCCGTCTTCATTGACCTCGCCAAGGCTTTCGACTCTGTCAATCACCATATTCTTATCGGCAGACTCAATAGCCTCGGTTTTTCGGATGACTGCCTTGCCTGGTTCACCAATTACTTTGCAGACAGAGTTCAGTGTGTCAAATCGGAGGGCATGCTGTCCGGTCCTCTGGCAGTCTCTATGGGGGTGCCACAGGGTTCAATTCTCGGGCCAACTCTTTTCTCTGTATATATCAATGATGTTGCTCTTGCTGCGGGCGATTCCCTGATCCACCTCTACGCAGACGACACCATTCTATATACTTTCGGCCCGTCATTGGACACTGTGCTATCTAACCTCCAAACGAGCTTCAATGCCATACAGCACTCCTTCCGTGGCCTCCAACTGCTCTTAAACGCGAGTAAAACCAAATGCATGCTTTTCAACCGATCGCTGCCTGCACCCGCATGCCCGACTAGCATCACCACCCTGGATGGTTCCGACCTTGAATATGTGGACATCTATAAGTACCTAGGTGTCTGGCTAGACTGCAAACTCTCCTTCCATACTCACATCAAACATCTCCAATCGAAAATCAAATCAAGAGTCGGCTTTCTATTCCGCAACAAAGCCTCCTTCACTCACGCCGCCAAGCTTACCCTAGTAAAACTGACTATCCTACCGATCCTCGACTTCGGCGATGTCATCTACAAAATGGCTTCCAACACTCTACTCAGCAAACTGGATGCAGTCTATCACAGTGCCATCCGTTTTGTCACCAAAGCACCTTATACCACCCACCACTGCGACTTGTATGCTCTAGTCGGCTGGCCCTCGCTACATATTCGTCGCCAGACCCACTGGCTCCAGGTCATCTACAAGTCCATGCTAGGTAAAGCTCTGCCTTATCTCAGTTCACTGGTCACGATGGCAACACCCATCCGTAGCACGCGCTCCAGCAGGTGTATCTCACTGATCATCCCTAAAGCCAACACCTCATTTGGCCGCCTTTCGTTCCAGTACTCTGCTGCCTGTGACTGGAATGAACTGCAAAAAATCGCTGAAGTTGGAGACTTTTATCTCCCTCAACTTCAAACATCAGCTATCCAAGCAGCTAACCGATCGCTGCAGCTGTACATAGTCTATTGGTAAATAGCCCACCCATTTTCACCTACCTCATTCCCATACTGTTTTTTATTTATTTACTTTTCTGCTCTTTTGCACACCAATATCTCTACCTGTACATGACCATCTGATCATTTATCACTCCAGTGTTAATCTGCAAAATTGTATTATTCGCCTACCTCCTCATGCCTTTTGCACACATTGTATATAGACTGCCCATTTTTTTCTACTGTGTTATTGACTTGTTAATTGTTTACTCCATGTGTAACTCTGTGTTGTCTGTTCACACTGCTATGCTTTATCTTGGCCAGGTCGCAGTTGCAAATGAGAACTTGTTCTCAACTAGCCTACCTGGTTAAATAAAGGTGAAATAAAATAAAAAATAAAAATATGTAAAAGAGACCTTGGTCTCGGTATGACTCCCTGATAAAAATAAAGGTTAAAGTGAGTTCGTCATGGTTTTGATTTCAAATATGCTCACTTGCCCACTAACACGGGATACACAGCTGCGGTGATTGCGCTCTATCCAACCATACCACAGAACACACTGTCACACTGGCATACGTGATTTGGGAGACAGGCGCAGGAATGCATAATAGATTTTTTATTAAAACCCAAATCACTGCGTGCTGTGTAAAGGATCGGGACAAAGACCAAACAAACACTTAACAAAACACAGGGTAGAAACCCAAAACAAAAGTGCGAGGAGTACCTCGAATAAATAACACACGCGCACAATGATTAACACACGGGACAAGACCCGTAATCATCTGCGCAATCCACAATGGCACGAAAGCCAAAACACACAGCACATGTACTCCAACGGACATTGTAACAATAATGGACAGCACTATGGTGAACAAAGAGCACATATATACACATAATAATTAGTGGGAATAGGGGACAGGTGTGCGTGATGTAAGTTCCGGAGGGATCCGTGACACACAGACCTTGAGAAAGACCCGCACAGCAGCACAGCAGATCAGACTTTGTTTACATAAGACACATAAGACGCATCTTAAAACCTCCTCGGCAAAAACATCCACATTAATAACAGATTTTATAGAGTTATCTTAGATTCCTTCTGACTATGTTGAATAAATGATACTGCCTTTGTTGCTATGGTATCTCATGGAAACCAAAACCAGTAAGTGCCACATCGAACCAAGACTGAAATCTAGTTTTTCTTCATGAGGAACAGAGAAGCACATGCGGAATTGGTGCGTTCAGTCGCTCTTTAAAAAGTTCCAAAATGGACAATGGTGGTTCCTTCTGGTCTCAGGGTAAACATTTCGCAATATAGTTTTGAATAATATATATCTTCCTTACGGAATAGCTTCAGCGTAGGCCTCTGAAACAACTGGTCTCCCACTGTGGCAGTGAAATGTTTTAGTCATTTAGCAGACTATGAGACTGACCCTTATTCATATGACATTATAGGATACTGTCCAATGCTTTCAAATGTTGGGTAAATCATGATAAAAATAGTTGGAGCTTCCAGTGCCTTACAGAATTGTTTGTTGTTTTGTTGGTGTTTTTCTATTTTCTAGCTCAGCTATATACACCGAACGAAAGATATCTCTATTATATAGCCTGTGGCCACATATTCCTGACTGAAGCAGCAACAGACTCTCCAGCTAAGTTGATTTCTGTTCTGTCTTACCGCGATTTGAAGTTACACACAAATATGGGCCTCCCCTGGATGGATGATCTTGCTGTCAGCATCACGATAATGAAATGGCTGCAAAAGATTTAGGTATTTTTCAGAAAAGGGGCCTCTTCTCTTTATTCTTGCCAAAGTAGAAAAGTGACATTAAAAACAGCGGGGGCTGGTGAATGCATGCGCAGTGCCTCGAAGCCAAACTCTAAAATCCTTTGTGGTTTGTGATTTTCCCCATTTTTTTTGTTAATGTTGATGTCTTGTATAAAATAATCAAAGTGATTGTAAAACATAAAGATAGAATACTAAAGGAAGGGAAGGCTACACTGCAACTTTGAGGCAGCGAATCACTACAGCACACCACACAGTTACCCTGGAGGAGAGAGAAGTCTAAAACAACCATCTCAAGATAATGTCATTATCTATAGATTCATATTTACTCATGATCACCCAGTGAACACTAATGATAATACATGTGCACATTCTGTGTCCTCGGCAAAATATGCTGAAATACAGGGAGACATCACATCAAACGGTTTCAAAGCTCACAATTGTTCTGTTTATTCACCATTCATCATAGGTGAAACCTATGAATTAAAGAAAGAGAGCGAGAGAGCTTCTCATCATATTTTAACCAGTATATAAGTGATTAAATGTGTTGCTTATGGTGAAAGAAAATCTTAACAATTATCCTTTCCTCCAAGGTGAAACAATAATGTTGTTTTTTCTCTCACCTAATTTTATATTCCATACACATTGTACCTTTGTATAACTGTATTTCTATTCACTAGTGTTAACCAGGGTATTGCTTCATGGAAAATGTAACTGTTCATATTTACAGCTTGACGAACATCTCTGCTTCTTTTGTTTATCTGTTCTTAGTCTATTTATTACATTCTTTTCAGAGACAAATCTTTCAAGGGCATGAGCTTGGATACAAAGTAATGTCTTTATGAGCAGCATCAGCTAATATCCCAGTCATTAGACAGAAATCAGATTCTGTTTTTACCTCTCTGGGATTCTTGATCTTTCACCAATGCTACAGACATAGAGTGCATTCGGAAAGTATTCAGACCCCTTGACTTCCACATTTTGTTATGTTGCAGCCGTATTCTAAAATTGATTAAATCCAAGTTTTGCCTCATCAATCAACACACAATACCCCATAATGAAAAAGAGAGGAACAGGTTTTTCTAAATTTGTAAATGATTTTTAAATTAAAATTAAAATTTGTACCTGTCGTAAAGTCAATTGATTGAGCATGATTTGGAAAGGCACACACCTGTCTGTATAAGGTCCCACAGTTGACAGTGCATGTCAGAGGAAAAACCAAGCCATGAGGTTGAAGGATTTGTCCGTGGAGCTCGGAGGCAGGATTATGTCGAGGCACATATCTGGGAAAGTGTAACAAAACATTTCTGCAGCATTGAAGGTCCCCAAGAACACAGTGGCCTCCTGTAGATTGATTAGGGAATCATTCTTAAATGGAAGATGTTTAGAACCACCAAGTCTGTTCCTAGAGCTGGCTGGCTGGTCAAACTGAGCAATCGGGGGAGAAGGGCCTTGGTCAGGGAGCTTGAGAGGATCTTCAGTGAAGAATGGGAGAAACTCCCCAAATACAGGTGTACCAAGCTTGTAGCATCATACCCAAGACGACTTGAGGCTGTAAACACTGCAAAAGGTGCTTCAACAAAGTACTGAGTAAAGGGTCTGAATACTTATGTAAATGTGATATCACATTTTTTTATTTAAAATAATTATTTTTTTAAATATAGAAACCCAATTTTTCATTTGTCATTATGTGGTATTGTGTGTAGATTGATGAGGGAATCATTCTTAAATGGAAGATGTTTGGAACCACCAAGACTGTTCCTAGAGCTGGCTTGCTGGTCAAACTGAGCAATCGGGGGAGAAGGGCCTTGGTCAGGGAAGTGACCAAGAACCCAATGGTCACTCTGACAGAGCTCCAGAGTTCCTCTGTGGAAATGGGAGAACCATCCAACAGGACAATGCCTCTAAGCACACAGCCAAGACAATGCAGGAGTGGTAATCGGGACAAGTCTTTGATTTTCTTTTAGTGGCCCAGCCAGAGCCCGGACATGAACCTGATTGAACATCTCTGGAGAGACCTGAAAATAGCTGTGCTGCGACGCTCCCCATCCAACCTGACAGAGCTTCAGAGGATCTGCAGAGAAGAATGGGAGAAACTCCCCAAATACAGGTGTGCCAAGCTTGTAACATCATACCCAAGAAGATTTGAGCCTGTAAATGCTGTGAAAGGTGCTTCAACAAAGTACTGAGTAAAGGGTCTGAATACTTACGTAAATGTGATAACATTTTTTTATTGAATAAAACATTGAAAGAAATTGTAGAAACCTGTTTTTAATTTGGTCATTATGTGGTATTGAGTGTAGATTGACGAGGGGGGAAAAACATTTTAATAAATTGTAGAATAAGGCTGTACCGTAACAAAACGTGAAAAAAGTAAAGGGCTATGAATACTATCCGAATGCACTATATATTTAAAATGTTGCTTCCAAATGTCTTTGAATAGTTGTACTCTGTTGATGCTCTGAATTAGCCATCCAAGCCACTGCTATTGAACAGCTTCATACATGTGAGTAAGTTTGTTCTCTCTGTATCTTGACGTAGAAGGTTCTTCATCTATTCTAAATGTACAAGTTGGGCTAGTAGCAGCTAAGTACAATTATGGTTTGAAATGTCAAAGAATCTTACTTATTAAGTCCTGGTGTGAAGTGAACAGCACCAATTCAAAGTAACATGGTCAGTACCTTAGCTTGTGTCTGCGACCTCGTCTTTGAAGATAGAAACAGTAAGGTGACATGACCATGTGTGTCTCCAAAGGCCCCTCAAGTCAGCATCAAACACAATGGGCGTCATCTTCGTCAAAGTCAGTTGTCTCCTGTGAACCTCCCTAGTTTGGGAATTATGTTGTTGTTGTTTAAGCTGCTGCAGCCTGTCAGTCTTTGTTCCCCGACACTGTCTGATCTTCTTTGTTAGGTGTTTGTTTGGGAGGAAATCAGAGCGACACAAATTATGTGATATGATCAAAACCAGCATGCACCCAGGGGCAGCTTTGCATTTCCTCATGAAGTCTTGATAGAGGAGGGTTGGTATGGGGTTGTTGTTTGTTGCTTACTTAGCTTTGTTTTATTTTGCCCCTGTTCTACTGTAATACCAGGGCCAGGACAGGCAATCATAAGGAGGAGATGGACACCATTTAGTTTAATAATGATGTTGTCTCCTTTGACACCCACAGACAGTCATAGTGTCACTGGTTAAATGTCATCTAAAGACGGACCGGACAAACACATGAAGAGATAGCAAGTCGTAGATCCAGATTCTCTAAATGACCGTTCTGTTCCATCAGTGAAAGCACTTTAAAGACTAACATTTCTGCACCAGACCCCCCATTGAGCTTATTCCCATGGCAATATGTACTTTTCTTCCTGTAGAAAATAACTCTAGATATGCCAAGCTGTCATTTGCTACCAAGTAAAACAAAATAAACTGTGTTTCTTGCTGGCTTTTTATCTGTAGAGCTGAATTCATGAAACAAATAGCTTCAAGTATATCTCTGAATCTGTCTCTGGCCTTGTACACATTTACCGTGTAGCTGAAGTTGTTTCCAATTATTTTTCCAATTATTCCAATTACAAGCATGCTGTCAACATAAGTGGGGGTTGTTGCATTTTAAATGGCAATAATAGAAAACCATTTGCAAAAAATATTAATCCTCTCTTTCTTGTCCTTTGTTCCTAACGAAGTTGGTTGTTGATACAGTGCGTGTGAAACCACAAATGGGATAAAAAAATTCAGATATAAGATCAAGTGACGATTCTAAACATTGACGTGGACCATACGTCTCCGTGGAATAATGTATTTTTTTGTTTATGTACAGTACCAGTCAAAAGTTTGAACACACCAACTCATTCAAGGGTTTTTCTTTATTTTTACTATTTTCTACAATGTAGAATAATAGCAAAGACATCAAAACGACGAAATAACAGATATGGAATCATGTAGTAACCAAAAAAGTGTTAAACAAATATATTTGAGATTCTTCAAAGTAGCCCCCCTTTGCCTTGATGACAGCTTGGCACACTGTTGATATTCTCTCAACCAGCTTCATGAGGTAGTCACCGGGAATGATGTGCCTTGTTAAAAGTTAATTTGTGTAATTTCTTTCCTTCTTAATGCATTTAAGCCAATCAGTTGTTGTGACAAGGTAGGGGTGGTATACAGAAGCTATCCCTATTTGGTAAAAGACCAAGTCCATATTATGGCAAAAACAGCTCAAGTAAGCAAAGAGAAACGACAGTCCATCATTACTTGAAGACATGAAGGTCAGTTAATCCAGAACATTTCAAAAACTTTTGAAAGTCATCCAACGCTATGAGGAAACTGTCTCTCATGAAGACCGCCAAAGGAAAGGAAGACCCAGAGTTACCTCTGCTGCAGAGGATAAGTTCATTAGAGTTAACTGCACTTCACATTGCAGCCCAAATAATGTAAACAATAGTAAAAATAAAGAAAAACCCTTGAATGAGGAGGTGTGTCCAAACTTTTGACAGCTACTGTATATATTTTTGAGATTAATGTAATGTTACATTAAACCGTTCATACTTTATCAAGCTTTTTCAGGTCATTAAAACCCATTGGGCAGTCCACCTTGGATTCCCTCACACTTGGTCTGCTGGACAATACTATAGGAGCCATAAATTCTTTGTCCAGTAGTATTTGCTGAGGGTGAGGCCAAAGCAGATTGGCGGCCGACCTTCTCAGCAGGGGTAATAGAGCTCTACAGAAATTGTGCTCTGGCCTTGCCATGAATCATTAAAAATGCAGCATTGGAGAACTCTCGCCGGCCCTTGTTTGGCTTGAATAGACAATACAAGGCAAGAGTCTCAGGCGAGACCTGTCACTGCTAAGAAATGTGAGACTGCATTCAGCTGCAGAGACACAAGCTAGAGAAGAGTCTTGGGATGATTCCGACAAAGAGTGCAAATGCCACACTGTAAATCAAGTAGCTAGTCTGCGCTGTGGAACACATCATTGGGCATTGCTATGGAAACCCTACCACTGGAAAGTACAGGCCCTAGGTGTTTACTAATTCATCAAGGATGGTGTTATCAAGTTTTAACAAGGTACTCTCTCCTTGTTTATGCATCATTTCTCAAGTCAATAAATAATTGGGAAATAAATGTTGTGATAAAACCTTTCTCACCACCGTTTTTCCATCTAATGACAAATTATTCACTGTTGTACTTGGAGCAGAGAGGTAGAGAAAGATGTAGAGAGACGGATCATATGTATTCTAAGTGTTGATGTGGGATCCTCACTAAAGGAGTGTGTGGTTTCAAATAGAAATCTCTCCTTTTCAGTTCAATTTGAATGTGACAATTGTTGTGCCTTCCTCCCGAATCTGATGACAGACAGATTGTTGCACATTGTCTTCATTTCATTTTATACATCTGTTCTCTTTAAAAATAACACATTTTAAATAACTCATTTAAACAGAAGGGTATGTTCACAGGGGAAGATAAATGACTATTGCAGGTTTCAGATCAGTTATTTTTAACATTGACCATCTGTTAATTTGGATATGTATATATCATCACTGAGTGTATGAAACATTAGGAACATATTCTGGAATATTAGGAACATAATATTATTGAGTTGCAGCCCCCCCCTTTTGCCCTCAGAACAGCCTCAATTCAGCATGGACTACAAGGTGCTGGCCCATGTTGACTCCAATGCTTCCCACAATTGTGTCAACTTTGATGGATGTTCTTTGGGTGGTGAACCATTCTTGATAGACAGAAGAAACTGTTGAGGGTAAAAACCCAGCATCACCGTCGTTTTTGACACACTCAAACCGGTGCCCCTGGCACCTACTACCATACCCCGTTCGAAGGCACTTAAATATTTTCTCAATCCATCTCAATTGTCTCAAGTCTTAAAAATCCTTCTTTAACCTGTCTCCTCCCATTCATCTACACTGATTGAAGTGTACATAACAGATGACATCAATAAGGGATCATAGATTTCACCTGGATTCACCTGGTCAGTCTATGTCATGGAACAAGCAGGTGTTCCTAATGTTTTGTACACTCAGTGTACATCTCATATTCCCTGCAAGCGAGGAATGTACTTTATTAGGCTAATTAAAATATTCCTATCGATCCACTCAGTGCTGCACAATACCATTATAGAGTTCAAGTGTCAATGACCTCTACCTATCTGTCTCTCTGTATGTGTGTGTGTGTGTGTGTGTGTGTGTGTGTGTGTGTGTGTGTGTGTGTGTGTGTGTGTGTGTGTGTGTGTGTGCGGATACGTGCCTTTGTAATCATTTCCAGGTGGAAACCCTGGTGACCTGTCATGCTTTTAAGGAAAATCATGTTGACCACGTGGCAGCCAAAAGATTCATGGCCATGCCTTAGAAATGCTAAGAAATAAGGAGGATAATGTCTTTATGTGCTATCATAATGGCTGGAGGAAGGGATGTTTCCACAGAGATAATCATTGGTGGGAGATTCATGGAGGATGCATGAAGAGAGTTCAAGAGGATGTTGAACTCACCTACATGTATAAAGTAAATGATGGTGAATGTAAGATGGTAAAGAGAGATGGCTTCAGAAATGGATTTTCACGCTTGGTTGGACACTCTAAGATGCAAAGGTAAAAGTCAGCGAATTTTGTTTGAGGGACCGTTTTGATAATTTCTCTCTTTTTTTCATCTACTTCTGACGGTTTTTGCCTCCTACTCTCATCATATCAAAAGAGTTGAAGGAATATCGACCAAGTCAACCTCACAGCAGTAAGCAACAGATCCATCATCCGTCCAAATACAAAAGTTAGCTTTATAAAGCAAACAAAAACATAATCATATGTCAGGATACTGTTCCTATCTTGATGAAGAAAGCTGGTCATGATAAGTGATTAATCATGAGATATGCATCTACCTGTTCCCATGGCGTTGATCTGATGTCATTGATCATTTGGATGTCAGCTGTCTGACTGCAGGGTGAGGAACAGACTGAAGACAATACCCTTCAAATAAAGTCACACCGACAGTCAAATGAAATGTTCAACATAAGTGTTGGTTCAATAAGATGACAGTTTGTGCAGTTTCCTATGTATACCTGTAACTACAGACAAACTTGACTTAGGGATGAAGCAGGATGTGGCCATGAAGCCAGTGTTAGGGTTATGGTTGAGGGTTCGGGATGAAGCAGGATGTGGACATGAAGCCAGTGTTAGGGTTATGGTTGAGGGTTCGGGATGAAGCAGGATGTGGACATGAAGCCAGTGTTAGGGTTATGGTTGAGGGTTCGGGATGAAGCAGGATGTGGACATGAAGCCAATGTTAGGGTTATGGTTGAGGGTTCGGGATGAAGCAGGATGTGGACATGAAGCCAGTGTTAGGGTTATGGTTGAGGGTTCGGGATGAAGCAGGATGTGGACATGAAGCCAGTGTTAGGGTTATGGTTGAGGGTTCGGGATGAAGCAGGATGTGGACATGAAGCCAGTGTTAGGGTTATGGTTGAGGGTTCGGGTTGAAGCAGGATGTGGACATGAAGCCAGTGTTAGGGTTATGGTTGAGGATTAGGGATGAAGCAGGATGTGGACATGAAGCCAGTGTTAGGGTTATGGTTGAGGATTAGGGTTGAAGCAGGATGTGGACATGAACGGTTAGGATTAGCGTCCAGGTAAAAGTGGTAGAATGTAAAATATGTTCCGCCTCTGGTAGTAACTTCCTCCTACTCTGGCTATCTGAACAGGAGATGGCCTTCCAGGCCAAACCAACCCTGACTCAATTACTTTCCAGATAATCCATACCTGTTTACCTGTGAGGTTATTACCTGAGTGGTCAATCACAATCCCACTAGTTAATCCTAGCCATCTGGATTAACCTGAATGCTCAGTGACGTGGTAAATATGGAATACAGCAGAGGACTGTCCTCTCACCTTAATTACAGAAAGCAGGCGATCTGAAAGTAATGAGATTAGATCAAATACAAAGAAACACAATGATGTGCATCATGTCAGAAGCACATCATCAAGTCTTTATCTTCAGTTGACTCTGGCAGGGATACTTCTTTCACCAACATCCTCATAATCATTACTCCATATTTTATGGATTAGTCTTGAAACGTTCTTGATGGTGTCACCATGGAGCGTTACAAACGTCTCAATAACTTCCGATCCTTCAAATGAGAAACAGGTAGACCCTGAATCATAATGTAACATACAGTATGTCACATAATACCACACCGAATCATGTGCCCTGGGAGTGTGAGTACAGTTTCCAGCAGCTGTCTTATGGCTGTAGTAATCACCTTGTCATATAATGTGTTCCAGCTTTTAGAGCCCAGTAAAACATGATGAATGATGGAGGGCTAAGCGCTGCGTCTCCCATGCAGCCGGTGTCAACGGTGGGATTGCTTTGATACCTCTGTGGAAAGGACCGATTAGGGGCATATGGGGAGATGATTAATTGATGTAAACACATTTCCATTTAACAGCTGTTTGATCAATAATTGTAGTGCAGATTCCACAAACCCCAACCTACCCTACCACTATCCTCACCTACCGTCATCCCTCATTTTATTATGCTGCGCTTCAATTAACAGCCTTTCTACTCTGGCTGGCAGGTTCCTCACCTCACCTGGTAAACGACCCATCATGTGCTAATCCTAATATAACACTGATGAGGTCAAAAGGGAAATATAGCTATGTATACTTATCTAAAGTATTCACCCCCCTTGGATTTTTTCACATTTCCCTCAGCTACAAAGTGGGATTTAAATGGTTTTAATTGTGATTTTTCTGCCACTGATCTACAGAAAACACTCTATAATGTCAAAGTGATAAAAAGAAAAGTTGATATATTAATAAAAGACAAACAAAAAATGTCTTAAGTTCAGTAGGAAATATGTCCGTAACAAATCACATAATAGTTGCATGGACTCACTCTGTGTGCAATAATAGGGATAAACATGATATTTTTTTAATGACTACCTCTTTCTTTACCCCACACACACAAGTTCCCTCAGTCGAGTAGAATATTTCAAGCACAGATTCAACCACGAAGACCATGGAGTTTTTTCAAATCCTTGAAAGAAGGGCAGCCACTGAATATCACTTTGAGCATGGTAAAGTTACTAATTAGGCTTTGGATGATGTATTAATTCACCCAGTAGCTACAAAGATAAAGGCGTCCTTACTAAATGAGTTGCTGGAGAGGAAGGAAACCATTCAGGGATTTCACTATGAGGCAAATGGTGATTTTAAAATAAACAGTTACAGAGTTTAATGGCTGTGATAGAAGAAGCTGAGGTTGGTTTAACAATATTGTAGTTGATCCACAATATTAGAGATTCTTTAGTACTTTTGTACACTTTTTGACCAGTAGTTCTGAAAGTACCGCTCACGAGCCAAAAGTGGTCCCTGGAAATGGTGTACTATGTCACATATGTGCAGATATGTGCACCACGTCATTGCTATCTCTCTCTCTCTGCTATGTGTGCATCTTGCTAGCTGTCACTCAAATGGTGATGGGCTGACCCTCATTGGCTGGATCTCAAATTGGTAAGGGGCTGGCCCACGTGGCGGAAAATGTAGGCAAAATTGTGCTGCACAGTTTCCAGTAAATAGTCCCTTTCAAACTAGGTACTTCTTGGCTAATTGAGGTAAGCTAGTAATTCAGCTAGTGTGTAAACCACACATTGACGGGAAGTTTATCTTACAATTGTACAAAAAAATACATGCGTAACTCAATGAACAAGACTACTTTTAACAATTTACACAGAAAAAATGTAGAAAAACACATTTACTGGAAAACTATGCAGAGGCAAAGTTTGGTAACATAACTTTTAAGAGTCCAATTAAGATTCAACGATGTTCACAGAAGAAAATGAGGTGTCAGCTATGACATGACACATTGACTTGTATTTTGAACTACAGTCAGTGAAGGGGATTCACCCCCGTTAAAGGAATTGCAGTAACAGAATTTCATGGGTACCTGATCTGTACTACACAGAAATCCATAATTATGGATATGAATGTCATTCTCTTCATGGTGATGTTCATGTATCCTAAATAGGTACAAAAAGGTATAAATATGCAATATCTTCCTTTGCATATTTGAATATTATTTTACACACTGGCTATTATTTTAATGACCTCTGCCTAAAACAAGACCGAATTTGGTTGGTTCGCACCGGTCCAAATCTGAACCAATCATAAACATCTATGTTTTACATGTTTGGTCATGAAAGTACAGTAGAGCTCTACCCTGCTGTGCTGTACTGTCCTCTACTTTGCTTTCCAAACTTGTGAATCTGACTGTGGGTTGTGGCAACTCTGAGTTCCCTTATGATGTCCCATTGTAGCCAGTTCAATGGCAGAGATTACGTTAACGATTTTTCGCGAATTCCGTTATCGATTTGGTAATGGAATTTTGAGTTTCAATTAGAAAATATCTTAAAAATATGCAGGTTTTTGGTAATGTAATTTCAAGATAAAAGGCCATTTCTTATTTACTGCAGTGGGCTAAATCAGGGTCACACAGAGTGTTTCTTGGTCTTCAACAAATCTACTTTGAAATAAAATCATACACCTCACGCACATGGTTATGGGCTTAAAAAAAAACACCTATTCCATCTCAGATATAGAGTTGAAATGTATTCATTTTGAGTTTGCATCCCAGTATTACACTTTATCTACATCATAGAAGACTGAAATACACTGCTCAAAAAAATAAAGGGAACACTTAAACAACACAATGTAACTCCAAGTCAATCACACTTCTGTGAAATCAAACTGTCCACTTAGGAAGAAACACTGATTGACAATGAATTGCACATGCTGTTGTGCAAATGGAATAGACAACAGGTGGAAATTATAGGCAGTTAGCAAGACACCCCCAATAAAGGAGTGGTTCTGCAGGTGGTGACCACAGAACACTTCTCAGTTCCTATGCTTCCTGGCTGATGTTTTGGTCACTTTTGAATGCTGGAGGTGCTCTCACTCTAGTGGTAGCATGAGACGGAGTCTACAACCCACACACGTGGCTCAGGTAGTGCAGCTCATCCAGGATGGCACATCAATGCGAGCTGTGGCAAGAAGGTTTGCTGTGTCTGTCAGCGTAGTGTCCAGAGCATGGAGGCGCTACCAGGAGACAGGCCAGTACATCAGGAGACGTGGAGGAGGCCGTAGGACGGCAACAACCCAGCAGCAGGACCGCTACCTCCGCCTTTGTGCAAGGAGGAGCAGGAGGAGCACTGCCAGAGCCCTGCAAAATGACCTCCAGCAGGCCACAAATGTGCATGTGTCTGCTCAAACGGTCAGAAACAGACTCCATGAGGGTGGTATGAGGGCCCGACGTCCACAGGTGGGGGTTGTGCTTACAGCCCAACACCGTGCAATCCTCTTTAGGTAATTATTGGCAGAGAGTCACGTCATATATTTTGATATACTGTAGGACTACCGTAGGCGACATGAGTCTTACTAGTGTTGAGTAATGCACTGTTAAAAGTGGTGTAGGTCTAATATTTAAAGAGCATATTGACTTTAGAAGCAATAGGATTTGAAGCAATAGCCTACAACTACTTTAGCACCGTTTCACACTGCTCTGAGACAAGCATGGGGACTGGTCTTGATAAATCAATGACATTTTTATATTCACTGAATCTTGTTTGGGTATTGGTTAGACTACAATTATGGTGTAGAAATGTTATGCTCTTAGTGTAACCTTTATTTAACTAGGCAAGTCAGTTAAGAACAAATTCTTATTTACAAGGACAGCCTACTCCTTCCTCCCCATCTGGGAATTAAACCCCGGTCTCCCGCATGCCTGCACGACACGGTGATTCTTTAGCTAAAAAGCCCAGTACTGTACCCGACTCCCGACCATCACGTTGTACAGTGCCATATTTTCCATTCCATCCTAACGGAAACTCAGAGAGTTTTTTGTTTTACCATAATTTTAATCTAATTAATTAAGCAACATTTCTTAATCAGTTCCATATACTATGTTCTTACAAAAAAAGGTTTTAAATTCTGTAGTACAGCCACTATTGAAGACTATCAAATGCTTCTCAAAGGTGCTCTCTGGTGGTCAAACTAGCACTAACTAGCTTTGATGGTTCCGATGGCTGACACTTAAATAACATGCCATAGAATTCTACGGCGCCACGCAAGCTGTGCTGCAGTACGCTGCAACTTTTAAAGGACGAACCACTGTATCTAGCAATGATTAACAACCAACTTGACAGAGCTTGATATCACGTTTCAGGAGAAGTCCCAGATACAGACAGTGTCAAAGTAACAAACGTTTATTACTAGAACAGGGGGCAAGCAAAACAACAGGTCAAGGGCAGGCAGAGGTCAGTAATCCAGATCAGAGTCCATAAGGTACAGAACAGCAGGCAGTCTTGGCGTCAGGGCAGTCATAGGTCAATAATCCAGGGTAGTGTGACAATGTACAGAGCGGCAGGCAGACTCAGAGCAAGCAGAAATGGTCAAAACCTGGAAAACTAGAAAACAGGAGCAAAGGAAAAACCGCTGGTAGGCTTGACGAACAAAACGAACTGGCAACAGCCAAACAGAGAACACAGGTATAAATATACTGGGGATAATGGGGAAGATGGGCGACACCTGGAGGGGGGTGGAGACAAGCACAAAGACAGGTGAAACAGATCAGGATGTGACACTTGAAGAATTTTGAAAAGAATAATGGATGAATATTGCACAATCAAGGTGTGCAAAGCTCTTAGAGAGTGACCGAAACTCACAGCTGTAGTCACTGTCAAATGTGTTTCTAACATGTATTGACTCAGGGGCTGAATACTTATCTAATAAAGATATATTGGTGTTTTATTTTTCATTCATCTACAAAAAGACGAGAGTATTTTGTGTAGATCGCTGCTAAAAAATGACAATTAAATACATTTTAATCCCACTTTGTAACCCAATAAAATGTGAAAGAAATCGAAGAGGGGTGAATAGTATAGTGTCTATATATCATACATTGTATATTCACTGTGCATGTTATGCAGCAAGGTGTTAACTACACCAAATAATAAAATGATTTTCTGTGCTCAGATGGTGACTTGGTAAGTAATCTGAAAGCATTTACTGTATGCATGGTGTGAGAGAGAAAAGGAAATGATTGCTGTTTCACATGGGTCTCCAGGGACATTCTCTGGAGGTGATGGCTTCTCCTCCGAATTCATGAAATGCACAGGAACTCTTTTCTCCCATTTCAAGCCAGTCATTTTCTATAGTCCTTTAGAAGTTGTCAATTGGAGTGGAGATTGCTCTGTGGACGTTACAGTGGAACTGACTTAATTTCTTTACAGATATGAAACAAACAGGCAATCATAACATCAGTCAAAATATAACATTCCTAGTTTATTCTAGAAAACAAATTTATAAGAGGTTTTAAAAATAGGTTCTATTTGACCAGAAATTCCATGACGTAGAGTAAGGGACAGATCAAAATCTACTGGGGGGAGAGGCTGGTCCAACTCAAGGAGTCATAAAAAAATGCCCCCCCCCCCCAACAAATGCACCTCCCCATAATAAAATAATTTTCATCCCTCATATAATTAACTCAAAATAATGTTTATGACCAAAATAACAATAATTGTAGTGACCCTGTGTTTCTAAACGTGAACATGGACTTTACCACTTCAGCATGCTTTTGTGGCTTACCTTTACCTGATAACGTCGGATGGCTAGCATTTGATGTCTGTGGATGCGTTATCTTCTAGCAAAAAATATATGAAATGTCATCATAATTGACTGTAACGCATATACAATTAACAGCTACCGTTGGTTTCATGATGACTGAAAACACAACCGTTAGACGAACAAGTGACAAATTCCTGCGCAAGGGCGGCCATTTAAAATGAATGAATTCTTCTTCCTCGCCCTGCAAGTGTCAACTCATCATATGTCATGATACGTCATCAGAAGTGTCCGCTTAATTTGAGGGCAGAGGGGAGTGGGTCTGTCTTTTACGTGTTTGGAATGCAGCCAATGACTCAATATTTTTGAACAAATACGGACGACTGTAACTAATGCTTGGAATGTCAATAGAATCAAACTAGCAAGGGCAAAGATCATAAATCAGTCATAATGTGGCTAATAGGCTAGTGCACATGTCAAAAACAAGGCCTGTGGGCTGAATAGGACACAAGAGAGTATAAATTTGTCAACAATTGAGTCATCTACTTTATGAAATTACAGCCTGATGAGCTCACATCGGTGAATTCCACTTCAATTGCACTGCTTTTGTTTGTCCCATTTACAGTGCACAGAGGAGGCCAAGTATGCATGTATATATAGCTAGGCTACGTTTTTAAAACATGACAATGAATAACTAAAAAACTAAACCTGTAACAAAATACCATGCAAAGGAGAAATATGTAGGCCTACATCCAGCAATATTTGAGCAGAAGCCGAGGATGGCTACTCAACTACAAGATATTTTGAGTGCACCGTACAGCAATGCTTCATTCAACCACACCCGTGATCCATGCAGTGCAAAAAAAGGAAAATATGTTTTAAGCTGAAATGTTACAACAACCTATAGCTACATTTTTGTTATTTGGAGTTATTAAATACTTTTTTATTATGGTCCCTACATATTATGTTATATACCGCATCCTATGTACATAAGTGGACATTATAAAGGCCAAAAGCCATATTTTTGGGGTCGAAAAACCCCCAAAAGAAATAGGCTATGTCTGGCCTGCGAATTCGTTGTGTTTTTTCAACACGGCCCATGTGCTGATTGAGTTTGACACCCCTGGGCTAGCATATCTACAGAATGTATAGTATTTAGCTAGCTATCTATGCAGTAACTAAAAGCCTAATGTTAGCTAGCTAAATAGCTGCTGGGAGGATGTCATGACATTGGAGGAGTGGGTGAGTGACTGACTTTTACCCCTCATATCATTTTTCAGTGGCTACAACTAGAGATACAGTCATTTGGTTAGCTAGCAAGAAATGTGAATCACAATGCTAGCTAACAACTGTTATTCACAGTTAGCATATCTTGTCAATCAAATGTATTTGGCAGACAAGTTCCCATTCAGTTGTCAAAACGTGGGTTGGGACAAGCATGCATTGGCAGGCAAGCTGCAGAAGGTTGAGCAGGCTACTATTTCACATCCTTTATCAGTGCAATTTTGACAGTCAACTAAGTTAGCTGAAAAAGTTGGAGGGTTTATCTAGTGTTCCCTTGATAGCTTTTAGTTAATCTCGCTCTGGCTAGCATTAGTTGTTGATCTTGTTGGTGATCTTGTTGTTGTTGATGTGTATAAGCAACTGAGGGAGAGAGCCTACCTTGTCATGGTTGTTTGAGGAATTTCATGGTATTTACATATTTGCAGAAATCCATTCAGGTGTATTTTGTGGCTTTTGGCGAATGTGTTCGAATGATCTAAAGCCGCACTGTTGCTACTGCCTGTAAACACACAGTCCAGTTAAAAGTGAATGATGGCAGGCCGTTTGGCTAATTACTTATTTTAATATAGGCCTACTGTAGCTCTGATTGGCTATGGGGAATTTTCACAAAAGCCTTAGTATATGTAATTCAAAAACATTCTATGAAATGACCATATCTAACTGCTCGCTTGTCAGCAAATGTAGTCAGTGTAGTCTTGGCTGCTTGCAAATGTTTGTAAAGCCTAAAAATACAGCATGGCTTATTATTAAGGAGTTTTTTGAAGGCCATCTTAGAAAAGGCCAAATTATGTTTTCCATATAATTGTATTGCAGTCATCCCTCCTTTTATAGGTATGTTAACTCCCAGGGAATGCTCTCTCACCCACCACCCCCCTCTTCCCCTTCCATAAATAATTAATTAAGCAGCTAATGGATAACAAAGACATGGAGAAAAATATATACAGTGCCTTTAGAACGTATTCATACACCTTGACTTATTCCACATTTTGTTGTGTTACAGCCTGAATTCGAAATGGATTGAAATAAAAATGTCTCACCCATCTACACACAATTCCCAATAATGACAAAGTGAGACCTTGTTTAAAGAAATAATTGCAAATGTATTGAAAATGTCAATACATTTTTAAATATCTCATTTACATACAGTACCAGTTTTAAGTTTGGACACACCTACTCATTCCAGGGTATTTCTTTATTGTTACTATTTTCTACATTGTAGAATAGTAGTGAAGACATCAAACAATGAAATAATGCATATGGAATAATGTGGTAACCAAAAAAGTGTAAAACAAAACAAAATATATTTTATATTTGAGGTTCTCCTTTGTAGCCACCCTTTGCCTTGACAGCTTTGCACACTCTTGGCATTCTCTCAACCAGCTTCATGAGGTAGTCACCTGGAGTGCATTTCAATTAAGACTTATTAAAAGTAAATGTGTGGATATTCTTTCCTTCTTAGTACCTTTGAGCAAATCAGTTGTCTTGTGACAAAGTAGGACGGTATACAGAATATAGACCTATTTGGTAAAAGACCAAGTCCATGTTATTTCAAGAACAGCTCGAATAAGCAAAGAGAATTGAAAGTCCATCATTACTTTAAGACATGAAGGTCAGTCAATCCGGAAAATGTCAAGAACTTTTGCAGTCGCAAAAACCATCAAATAGCTATGATGAATCTGGCTCACATGAGGACCGCCACAGGAAAGGAAGACCCAGAGTTAACTCTGCTGCAGAGGATACGTTCATTAGAGCTCATTAGAGCTACCAGCCTCACATCTCAAATTCAACTGTTCAGAGGAGACTGTGAATCAGGACTTCATGGTCGAATTGCCTCAAATTAACCACTGCTAAAGGACACCAATAATAAGAAGAGACTTGCTTGGGCCAAGAAACATGAGCAATGGACATTAGACCAGTGGAAATCTGTCCTTTGGTCTGGTGAGTCTAAATTAGAGATTTTGTTGAACGGATGATCTCCGCATGTGTGGTTCCAACCGTGAAGCATGGAGGAGGAGGTGATGGTTTGGGGGGCTTTGCTGGTGATACTGTTGGTGATATATTTATGAGTTGGACCGCAGAGTGAAGGAAAAGCAGCCAAAAAGTGCTCTGCATATGTGGGAACTCCTTCAAGACTGTTGGAAAAGCATTTCAGGTCAAGCTGGTAGAGAGCATGCCAAGAGTGTGCAAAGCTGTCATCAAGGCAAAGGGTGGCTACTTTGAAGAATCTCAAATATATAATATATTTTGATTTGTTTAACAATATTTTGTTTACTAAATTATTCCATATGTGTTATTTCATAGTTTTCATGTCTTCACTATTATTCTAAAATGTATAAAATTATAAAAATAAAGAAAAACCCTTGAATGAGTAGGTGTGTCCAAACTTTTGACTGGTAGTGTATGTATTCACACCCCTGAGTTAATACATGTAAGAATAACTTTTGGCAATGATTACAGCTGTAGGTCTTTTTGGGTAAGTCTCTATGAACTTTGCACACCTGGATTGTAAAATATTTGTTCATTATTCTTTTAAAAATGATTCAAGCACCGTCAAGGTGTTGTTGATCATTGCTAGACAACCATGTTCAAGTCTTGCCATAGATTTCCAAGCCGATTTAAGTCAAACTGTAATTAGGTCACTCAGGAGCATTCAAGTGTCGTCTTGATAAGCAACTCCAGTGTATATTTGCTTTTTTGTTTTTGTTTATTGTCCTGCTGAAAGGTATATTTGTCTCACAGAGTCTGTTTGCTCTATTTAGTTTCTTTTTATCCTAAAAACCTCCCTAGTCCTTCCCGATGACAATACCTATAACATGATGCAGCTACCACCATGCTTGAAAATATGAAGAGTGGTACTCAGTGATGTGTTGGTTTGGATTTGCCCCAAACATAACGCTTTTTTAATTCAGGACATACATTTAATTGCTTTTACACCTTTTTTCAGTTTTACTTTTGTGCTTATTATAAACAGGAATGCATGTTTTGGAATATTTGTATTCTGTACATTATTCCATCTTTTCACACTGTCATGTAGGTTAGTCTTGTGGAGTAACAGCAATGTTATTGATCCATCCTCAGTTTTCTCCTATCACAGCCATTGAAGTCTGTAACTGTTTTAAATTCATATTTGGCCTCAATTTGAAATCCCTCAGCGGTTACCTTCCTCTCCGGCAAACTGAATTAGTAAGGATGCCTGTAAATTTGTTGTGACTGGGTGTATTGATATACCATCTAACTTCACCATGCTCAAAGGAATATTCAATGTCTGCTTTTTTTTTACTACCAATTGGTGCCCTTCTTTGTGAGGTATTGGAACACCTTCCTGGTCTTTGTGGTTGAATCTGTGTTTGAAATTCACTGCTCGACTGAGGGACCTTACAGATAATTGTATGTGTGGGGTACAGAGATGAGGTAATTAAACTAGTATTGCACACGGAGTCTATGAAAATTATTATGTGACTTGTTAAGCATATTTTTACTCCTGAACTTATTAAGGCTTGCCATAACAAAGGGGTTGAATACTTAATGACTCAAGACCCAAGATTTCAGATTTTCATTTTTTACTTATATGTAAAAATGTCTAAAAACCTAATTCCACTTTGACGTTATCGGGTATTGTCTGTAGTCCAGTGACACTCAATCTCAGGCTGTAACTCAACAAAATGTGGAAAATATCAAGGGGTGTGAATACTGTAAGGCACTGCAGTGGATTGCCTTGTGATCTGGGAGGAGGGCCAAAGGATCCATCAGACACAATTATAGGGGAAGGAGAGAATAATTCCCCCTATACACACTGCTGCTGAGGCCCTTGTCCCTTTGGTTCTCTGGGCTCCGGGCTCTCTCTGATTTAGCTTCTCCTGCTGCGGTTTTGCCAGTCCAGTGTGGATGGGTGCATTAACACACACAGGCACAACGGTTGGATTGATATAGGTTGAAAGTGACCCTCTGCTCTCACCAGGCACTCAGCGACCAACAGATCCACCAGGATTAAGTCACAGGGTTCTCCTACTGATCTTAATTGCTCAGTGACCCTGGCTCAGCCTCAGCTCGGCGTTGAGCTGAGCTGCCGGCCTGCCTGCCTTACACTGGTCCCCTGAGGGTGTATTACGAGTGCACCCTTCACCTAATCGCTTGCTGTGTCCTATTTCCTTTCCTTACTGCACAGTTTGTTCACATATAGTGACAGCTAGCCCAGGCACTGGGGCACTGTCATCTCTGTCCTGCTCATCTCTGTCTCTCTGAAACACCTCAAGTCATAACCATAGTATCTTATTTTTATTTATTTATTTATTTAACCTTTATTTAACTAGGTAAGTCAGTTAAGAATAAGAATAAATTCGCATTTACAATGACGGCCTACCAAAAGGCAAAAGGCCTCCTGTGGGGACAGGGGCTGGGATAAAAAGAATAATATATATATATATATATATATATTATTCTTTTTATCCCAGCCCCTGTCCCCACAGGAGGCCTTTTGCCTTTTGGTAGGCCGTCATTGTAAATATATATATATATATATATATATATATATATAGGACAAAACACACATCACAAAAAGAGAGACAACACAACAGAAATGGGTCTTCCAAATGGACAATGACCCCAAGCATACTTCCAAAGTTGTAGCAAAATGGCTTAAGGACAACAAAGTCAAGGTATTGGAGTGGCCATCACAAAGCCCTGACCTCAATCGTAAAGAAAATGTGTGGGCAGAACTGAAAAACGTGTGCGACAAGGAGGCCTACAAATCTGACTCACCATTCATTACCAGATTCAGCTGACGTCTAGCACTTAAGGAATGATTTGTACCAAATACAATGCTCTTAGTTTTAGAGATGTTCAGGACCAGTTTGTTACTGCCCACCCATTCCAAAACAGACTGCAATTAAGGGTTTCAGTGACTTCATTAGCTGTAGTTGCTGATGCTTATATGGTTGAATCATCAGCATACATGGACACACACGCTGTGTTTAATGCCAGTGGCAGGTCATTTGTAAAACTAGAAAAGAGCAGAGGGCCTAGAGAGCTGCCCTGCGGTACACCACACGTTACATGTTTGACATTAGAGAAGCTTCCATTAATAACCTGAACCAGATTACAGGCACTGGTTACAGTAAGAAGCTTCCTCTTGAGCGGACTGCTTGATGAAAACCAGTCAATATTCAGGTCCCAAAGAAAGTAGAACTCTCTGTTTACATCAAATACACGATCAAGCATTTCACACATATTATTTAGATACTGACTGTTAGCACTTGGTGGCCTGTAGCAACACCCCAACAGAAAAGGCTTTAGATGTGCCAAGTAAACCTGCAACCACAACACTTCAATAACACTTGACATAAGATCTTCTCTAAGCATTACAGGGATATGGCTCTGAATATATACAGCAACACCTCCCCATAAGCATTTCTGTCTCTTCTATAAATGTTATATCCTTGTATTGCTACTAATGTATCATGAATGAATTATCTAAGTGAGTCTCAGAAATTGAAAATATATGAATGTTTTCTGATGTTAGCAAGTTATTGATTTCATGAACCTTATTTCTAAGGATACATATATTAATATGGGCTATTTTCACGCCTTTCCTGGGTAACTTATCAGAGTCAGACATAACACCGAAAAGAGCAGACAAAGCAATGGAGAAAGAAATATACATTCAGCAGTCCATTAATAAATTGTTGTGTGGGATTGAGGCTATGAACCATTGGCTCTCTCACACATGGCACGACCCCACAACACTGGGGCCCCACAAGGGTGCGTTCTGAGCCCTCTCCTGTACTCCCTGTTCACCCACGACTGCGTGGCCACGCACGCCTACAACTCAATCATCAAGTTTGCAGACGACACAACAGTGGTAGGCTTGATTGCCAACAACGACGAGACGGCCTACAGGGAGGAGGTGAGGGCCCTCGGAGTGTGGTGTCAGGAAAATAACCTCACACTCAACGTCAACAAAACTAAGTAGATGATTGTGGACTTCAGGAAACAGCAGAGGGAACACCCCCCCTATCCACATCGATGGGACAGTAGTGAAGAGGGTAGTAAGTTTTAAGTTCCTCTGCGTACACATCACAGACAAACTGAATTGGTCCACCCACACAGACAGCATCGTGAAGAAGGCGCATCAGCGCCTCTTCAACCTCAGGAGGCTGATGAAATTTGGCTTGTCACCAAAAGCACTCACAAACTTCTACAGATGCACAATCGAGAGCATCCTGTCGGGCTGTATCACCGCCTGGTATGGCAACTGCTCCGCCCACAACCGTAAGGCTCTCCAGAGGGTAGTGAGGTCTGCACAACGCATCACCGGGGGCAAACTACCTGCCCTCCAGGACACCTACACCACCCGATGTCACAGGAAGGCCACAAAGATCATCAAGGACAACAACCACCCGAGCCACTGCCTGTTCACCCCGCTATCATCCAGAAGGCGAGGTTAGTACAGGTGCATCAAAGCTGGGACCGAGAGACTGAATAACAGCTTCTATCTCAAGGCCATCAGACTGTTAAACAGCCACCACTAACATTGAGTGGCTGCTGCCAACACACTGACTCAACTCCAGCCACTTTAATAATGGGAATTGATGGGAATTGATGTAAAATATATCACTAGCCACTTTAAACAATGCTACTTAATATAATGTTTACATACCCTACATTATTCATCTCATATGTATACGTATATACTGTACTCTATATCATCTACTGCATCTTTATGTAATACATGTATCACTAGCCACTTTAAACTATGCCACTTTGTTTACATACTCATCTCATATGTATATACTGTACTCAATACCATCTACTGCATCTTGCCTATGCCGCTCTGTACCATCACTCATTCATATATCTTTATGTACATATTCTTTATCCCTTTACACTTGTGTGTATAAGGTAGTAGTTTTGGAATTGTTAGTTAGATTACTCGTTGGTTATTACTGCATTGCCGGAACTGGAAGAACAAGCATTTCGCTACACTCGCATTAACATCTGCTAACCATGTGCATGTGACAAATAACTTTGATTTGATTTGATTTGATCAATAGTTATAATAAAATAACACATATTTTAATATTCCTGTAGAACTGTAAAAAAGGGTGAGATCATTTTTAGCTTTACAAACAAGTGCTTTCATATATGCATGGCGGGCCTCGTTTCGCTGGAGCAGTGTAAAACAAGCTTTATGTCAATGACCCAGCCTTAACGAGTTTTGTTAATTTACATATCGAATTTGATTTACCAAAATCAGTTTCACCATTTATTTATTTAGTCTCTGCCTAAAGTGGCCTCTTTCCTCTTCTTTGGTGCTGCATTGCAGTCAGCGATGTTTTCTCTCGGTAGCGGTCCATGGTCTTGAAATCAAATCATCTGAGAGAGACAGAGAGAGATAGAGAGTGAGATTAGGATGTAGTCTATTTAAATAAAACAAATACAAAGTAAACAGGTGATGGATAATTGAGTAATCTTACAAATGAATGCGAGTGTATGATCAACGCTTACCTTTTATTCAGACAAGTTGACTTGCCTGGTTTTCCTGGCAGCAAAAGCATGCACTGCTTCTTGGAAGTTGATTTTGTAAGCCAACTCGTGTTCAATTGATATGGTGGAGAGTCCATTGAGTCTCTCTTGACTCATAGTAGAGCGCAGGTAGTTTTTGATGAGTTTGAGCTTGGAGAATGTGCACTCTCCACTTGCCACTGTCACCGGGAGTGTGAGAAGAACTCTCAGAGCCACAAAGATATTGGGAGACAAGGAGGCCATTTGGTGTCTGGATATGTACTCCAGTGTGTTGAGTGGTTTTGCCTCACTGTCCAGTCTCCTGCTCAAGACTTCGAGCTCATTTCACAGATATGTTGCATCAATGTCCCTGGAATCCCTGTATGTAAGGGCCCTCTCCAATGTTGAGCAGTCCCTGGTAAGTGCTGCAGTGTCCATGTCCTTGATGGTGGAGATGTTGTACAGGATGCTGAAAGCACTGCTGTGCTCTTCAAGCTGTGTAAAGCGCTTGTTGACGGACTGAATAGCAGAATCAAGAATCTGATTAACGAAATCTGCTGAGGGTCAGTCACAGGCTCATCCTCTCCCTCGTAGCCAAACTGACTCCTTTTCTTCCTGGGACGGACTGTGAGCTGCACTGGGAAACAGGGCTCATTACCCATCTCCTCTGACAACTATTTTGCGCTTGCTAATGCGCTAGCGAAAGCTGCATCGGAGTGGTATTCTTGGTTAAGTTCAATTGAGCCACTGCTAGTGAAAGATTGAAACTCACCACCTGCAAACTCTTACTGGAGATGTTCACTTTGAACAAGATGTCATACCAAAAAAGCACTGCGCACATGAAGACAACGTTGTTCATCTTGGAGGCAATGCTGTTTGCCTCCAACCTTGTTTTAGCACCACAGCTGACTGTGAGCTTGGTGTCGGTGGCGATCAACAACAGGGCATCATAAATCTCCCAGAGTTGGTAACGCACAGATTTTACCGCCTCCATCCAGCTCTCCCATCTCGTGGCGCTGAGGAGTTTCACTGTGAGTCCATCTTTTATGTGCTCTTTCACCATGTTCCAGCAGTGTGTAGATCCGGATAAAAATAGCACAGATTCTTCCAGTTCCTGGTTTCATCCCTGACCCGTGTGAAAAAAGTTTGCAGCTAAAACAGAAGGCGGAATCGTTGTGATTGGAATAGACAAGCCATGGTCTCTCCACTCTCTTCCCGTTCGCCATTCTCCTATTGTAGTGGGCCACCGAAAACCTTCATTGCCCCTCATCTCTTAGGAAATTCTAAATTTTATCCTGATGTGGCCCAGCCTGCACTAACATGTCCCGTAAAGATCCATTCATATATTTTGGTCACTCACTGGGATATTTTAGGTTTTTTGACTGGGAGTCGGATTTAGCAGCAGCACCACCACTGTCATCTGGGACAGAGAGCGACGAATCTGAGTCCGGGTCCAAGATAGTAGTCTTCACTGGCATTGTTTGGAGGTGTGGCTAGGCCTGGTGCAACCACCTGTTATTTTCCAGCCAGAGAGCTGTTATCATCGGTGGAAGTGCATGGCTCGGACTCTTTGTTGCTAGATTCAGCGAACAGGGGCACGTTGTTCTTGATGAATGGCCTGTCCTCGGAGGCTTGTCATTCTCCACACCAGCTGATGGACATTGCTGCACGCTGATACATTTCAGCAGCGAATTTCTTTGGTTTAGAGTTTGTGTCTATTCTCTCATTCATTTTTTTTATATTCACTTCCTTTCTGTCTTTTAGACATGGTAGCAAATTGTTTAAAATCTGTATAGCTTACTTTTAGCTAAAATTATATCCACTAGTAGTAGCTAGCTAACATTAACAGAATAATGTTAGGCTACTGCCTTTATCACTAATCGTGTTCGTCACACAGAAACATAAAAAACAATTCATTAATGTTTCCCAATTGGATAATCCCATATAAACACACACATCACCATAGCTACCAAGCATAGAGGGAGTGAATTTCGGGAGAAGCGGGAATTGGGTGTGGACTGGAACTGCAGCAACACTATGAGATGGTGGCTGGGGTGCCGCCGGCAGTGCAGTAGACAATCAGGGGCGCCGGAGGGCGGCAGCCAATTGTCAAAATGCCGCTCCAAATTAAAGTGCAGCCATAGCGGCTGCTTAATCTTGCCTAATGGGAGGCCCGTCCCTGGTCCTATAATGAGCATTCGTCGCAAATCTGATAGCCGAATGGTAAAGACGGTACATCTTTACCGCTATACATCTAGCCGCTCGAGAGCACACTTACCTGTCGATCTATAAATTACGTCTCTGTAATCTAGCATGGGATGGTCATCTGAATCAGGGTTAGTTCGGCAGCTGGGGTGAAAGAGGAGCGATTACGATAGAGCAAACCAAGTCTAGATTTAACTTTAGCCTTTGATATGTGCTGAAAGAAGGACAGTGTACCATCTAGCCATACTCCCAAGTACTTGTATGAGGTGACAACCTCAAGCTCTAAACCATCAGAGGTAGTAATCACAACAGTGGGGAGAGGGGCATTCTTCTTAGCAAACCACATGACCTTTGTTTTAAAGGTATTCAGAACAAGGTTAAGGACAGAGAAAGCTTGTTGGACACTAAGAAAGCTTTATTGTAGAGCATTTAACACAAAATCCAGGGAGGGGCCAGCTAAGTATAAGGCTGTATCATCTGTATATAAATGGATGAGAGAGCTTCCTACTGCCTGAGCTATGTTGTTGATGTAAATTGAGAAGAGTGTGGGCCCTAGGGTCGAGCCTTGGGGTACTCCCTTGGTGACAGGCAGTGGCTGAGACAGCAAATGTTCTGACTTTAATGAAGTGGTGATTAAAGAGCTCAGTTATGCACTTCTTGTCAGTAACAACCATATCAACAACGTTAAGGGACAGGGGCAGCTGTTAGGAGGGTTTATTCTCCAGGTCTTTAACCGTTAATCAGAACTTCTTGGGGTTAGACCCACAGATAGAGAACTGCTCCTTAAAGTAACTAACTTCCGGATAGCCTGAGTGCACTTATTTCTCATTTACCTGAACGAGACCCAGTCAGCCTGAGTATGCTTGTGCCAAGCCTTTCGCCAAATGCAATTTTTGAGATGGAGTAACTCTGCAAGATCACGGTTGAGCCAGGGGCTGAACCTGTTTTTAATTCTCATTTCCTTCACAATACCACTGAACATGTCAAAAAAGAAGGTCCAAGCTGTCACGCCCTGATCTGTTTCACCTGTCTTTGTGATTGTCTCCACCCTCCTCCAGGTGTCGCCCATCTTCCCCATTATCCCTTGTGTATTATACCTGTGTTTTCTGTCTGTCTGTTGACAGTTCGTCTTGTTTGTTCATGCCTACCAGTGTTTTGTCTCGGCTCCTGCTTTTTCCAGTTTCGCTTTTTCTCGTAATCCTGGTTTTTGACCCTTAACTATCCTGAGTGTTAAGGTTTTCTTCTTCCTCTTCCTCTGAAGAGGAGGTGTAGCAGGGATCGGACCAAAATGCAGCGTGGTTATTATTAAACATCTTTAATGAAAGATGAAAAATACAAACAATATACAAAACAAGAAATGTGAAAAACCGAAACAGCCCTATGACAGGAACAATCACCCACGAAACACTCAAGGAATATGGCTGCCTAAATATGGTTCCCAATCAGAGACAACGATAAACACCTGCCTCTGATTGAGAACCACTCCAGGCAGCCATAGACTTTTCTAGACAACCCCACTAACCACAATCCCATAACCTACAAAAAACCCTAGACAAAACACACCACATAAATAACCCATGTCACACCCTGGCCTGACCAAAATAATAAAGAGAACACAAAATACTAAGACCAGGGCGTGACAGAACCCCTCCCCCCCAAGGTGCGGACTCGCGGCCGCACACCTAAACCCATAGGGGAGGGTCCGGGTGGGCGTCTGTCCACGGTGGCGGCTCCGGCGCGGGACGTGGACCCCACTCCAACATAGTCTAAGTCCACTTACATCGTGTCCTAGGATTGGCGACCCTCGCCGCCGACCTTGGCCTAGTAACCCTAACCAAGGTAGCTCTGGACTGAGGGATAGCTCGGGACTGAGGGGTAGCTCGGGACTGAGGGGTAGCTCGGGACTGAGGGGTAGCTCTGGACTGAGGGGAAGCTCAGGACTGAGGGGAAGCTCAGGACTGAGGGGAAGCTCAGGACTGAGAGGAAGCTCAGGCAGGTTGATGGCTCTGGCAGATCCTGGCTGGCTGGTGGTTCTGGCAGATCCTGGCTGACTGGCAGCTCTGGCAGATCCTGGCTGACTGGCAGATCCTGGCTGACTGGTGGTTCCGGCAGATCCTGGCTGACTGGCAGCTCTGGCAGATCCTGGCTGACTGGCAGATCCTGGCTGAATGGCGGATCCTGGCTGAATGGCGGATCTGGAAGATCCTGGCTGACTGGCGGATCCTGGCAGACTGGCGGCTCTGGCTGCTCCATGCTGACTGGCGGCTCTGGCTGCTCCATGCTGACTGGCGGCTCTGGCTGCTCCATGCTGACTGGCGGCTCTGGCTGCTCCATGCTGACTGGGTGCTCTGGCTGCTCCATGCTGACTGGCGGCTCTGGCTGCTCCATGCTGACTGGCGGCTCTGGCTGCTCCATGCTGACTGGCGGCTCTGGCTGCTCCATGCTGACTGGGTGCTCTGGCTGCTCCATGCTGACTGGCGGCTCTGGCTGCTCCATGCTGACTGGCGGCTCTGGCTGCTCCATGCAGACTGGCAGCTCTGGCGGCTCCTTGCAGACTGGCAGCTCTGGCAGCTCCTTGCAGACTGTCAGCTCTGGCAGCTCCTTGCAGACTGGCATCTCCTTGCAGACTGACAGCTCCTTGCAGACTGACAGCTTCTTGCAGACTGACAGCTCTGGCAGCTCCTTGCAGACTGACAGCTCTGGCAGCGCTGAACAGGCGGGAGACTCCAGCAGCGCTGGAGAGGATGAAGGCTCTGGCAGCGCTGGACAGGCGAAGCGCACTGTAGGCCTGGTGCGTGGTGCTGGCACTGGTGGTACCTGGCCGAGGACACGCACAGGAAGCCTGGTGCGGGGAGCTGCCACCGGAGGGCTGGTGCGTGGAGGTGGTACTGGATAGACCGGACCATGCAGGCGCACTGGAGCTCTTGAGCACCGAGCCTGCCCAACCTTACCTGGTTGAATGCTCCCGGTCGCCCTGCCAGTGCGGCGAGGTGGAATAGCCCGCACTGGAATATGCAGGCGAACCGGGGACACCGTGCGCAAGGCTGGTGCCATGTAAGCCGGCCCAAGGAGACGCACTGGAGACCAGATGCGTAGAGCCGGCTTCATGACACTTGGCTCGATGCTTACTCTAGCCCGGCCGATACGAGGAGCTGGTATGTACCGCACCGGGCTATGCACCAGCACTGGAGACACCGTGCGCTCCACAGCATAACACGGTGCCTGCCCGGTCTCTCTAGCCCCCCGGTAAGCACAGGAAGTTGGCGCAGGTCTCCTAACTGGCTTCGCCATACTCCATGTGTCCCCCCCCAATACATTTTTGGGGCTGACTCTCGGGCTTCCATCCACGTCACCTTGCTGCCTCCTCATACCAGCGCCTTTCCGCTTTCGCCGCCTCCAGCTCTTCTTTGGGGCGGCGATATTCTCCAGGCTGTGCTCAGGGTCCTTTTCCGTCCAAGATTTCCTCCCAAGTCCAGAAATCTAGATTTCGCTGCTCCTGCTGCCGCTGCCTGTCACCACGCCACTTGGTCCTGTTGTGGTGGGTGATTCTGTTAAGGTTTTCTTCTTCCTCTTCTTCTGAAGAGGAGGTGTAGCAGGGATCGGACCAAAATGCAGCGTGGTTATTATTAAACATCTTTAATGAAAGATGAAAAATACAAACAATATACAAAACAAGAAATGTGAAAAACGGAAACAGCCCTATGACAGGAACAATCACCCACGAAACACTCAAAGAATATGGCTGCCTAAATATGGTTCCCAATCAGAGACAACGATAAACACCTGCCTCTGATTGAGAACCACACAACCCAACTAACCACAATCCCATAACCTACAAAAAAAAACCTAGACAAAACACACCACATAAATAACCCATGTCACACCCTGGCCTGACCAAAATAATAAAGAAAACACAAAATACTAAGACCAGGGTGTGACACTGAGGCTGTAACCACCCACCTGACCCCTCTGCCTGTCCCTGAGCATGACTGCCAACCTGTACCATTGCTCCACCTCTGGATTACCAACCTCTGCCTGACCTGACCCTGACCTGACTCTACCTTGGCTTCTACTCTGGGTTATCGACCCCTGCCTTCCTTGACCTGTGATTTTCCTGCCCCTGTTACAATAAACATTGTAACTTCACACAGTCTGCACTTGGGTCTTACCTTGGTACCTGATACATGCGTTTTCAACAGAGGGGATAAAGCTGATTCTATAGCAATTTACAGAGGCTAGGTCATGAAGGAAGGTTTGCTCATTAATGTTTTTAGCACGCGTCTATGACAAATCAGGACAGATCGTTTCACTGAGCAGCCGTTACAAACACAGGTTGTAAAACAGTGATCACTAAAGTCATTACAGGAAACACCAGACTGATACTTATCAGGATTATTTGTGAGGATAACATTATTGGGTTGTCAGTGCACAAACAGAGTGCAGAAAGTGTACGTACAGATGTAGGAAGTTAAGTTTGCTCCAGCAGGAAAATAATCCTGCAGCAAGAGGAAATGTGAATTGCTATGTGGATTATAATTAATGGACTTTTTTGTAGTGGGTGATACGTTTTTTTGTTGGGGGAAATCAAGTCTGACATTTTAAAGTGGAAATTACAAATTTTAGAAGCCTTTTAAAACCTTAAATATACTACAAGTTTGCTTTTCCTGCTATGCAGGAAAATTCTCAGCAACAAAAAGGTGATCTAATTAAGATCCTACATACTGTATGCATGTATTCTTTTATTTTTTTACCTTTATTTAACCAGGCAAGATAGTTAAGAGCAAATTATTATTTACAATGACGGCCAAACCCGGACGACGCTGGGCCAATTGTGCACTGCCTTATGGGACTCCCAATCACAGCCGGATGTGATTCATTCTGGATTCAAACCAGGGACTGTAGTGACGCCTCTTGCACTGAGATGCAGTGCCTTAGATCGCTGCACCACTATGGAACAACCAATATTTAGAAACAGATTGTAATATTGAGATACAGATTGTACACATGCACTGGAGAGCTTTGTTTTGATCTGATACTGTAAATCTCCATGACCTGTCATCTAGTGCCTCAGAGTCTATAGTGACTCCCCATCCCGCATGCGGGAGCGTAAACATCGACTGACACTAATTAGCATAACGCAACGGACATAAATATTCCTAGAAAATATTCCTATTCATGAAAATCACAAGGGAAATATATTGACACACAGTTTAGCCTTTTGTTAATCACCTTGTTAGTAATCTCAGATTTTCAAAATATGCTTTACAGCCAAAGCTAGACAAGCATTTGTGTAAATGTATCGATAGCCTAGCATAGCATTTTGTCCAGCTAGCAGCAGGTAACTTGGTCACGGAAATCAGAAAAGCAATCAAATGAAATCGTTTACCTTTGATGAGCTTTGGATGTTTTCACTCACGAGACTCCTAGTTAGACAGCCAATGTTCCTTTTTTCCAAAAATATTATTTTTGTAGGCGAATTAGCTCCGTTTGTTCTTCACATTTGGCTGAGAAATCGCCCGGAAATTGCAGTCACGAAAACGGCGAAAAATATTCAAAATTTGCTCCATAATATCGACAGAAACATGGCAAACGTTGTTTATAATCAATCCTCAAGGTGTTTTTCAAATATCTATTCGATAATATATCCACCGGGACAACTGGTTTTTCAGTAGGACCGATTGGAATAATGGCTACCTCTGTATTTTACTCGAGAATCACTCTGGGAGCCATCAGGTGACCAGTTGCGCAATGTAGCCGCTTACGGGTATTCTTCAACATAAATGCGTAAAACTACGTCACAATGCTGTAGACACCTTCGGGAATACGGAGAAAAAGTAATCTGGTTGATAGCCCATTCACTGCTCAATAGAGACGCATTGGAATGCAGCTCTTTCAAAACATGAGGCACTTCCGGATCTGATTTTTCTCAGGCTTTCGCCTGCAATATCAGTTCTGTTATACTCACAGACAATATTTTTACAGTTTTGGAAACTTTCGAGTGTTTTCTATCCTAAGCTGTCAATTATATGCATATTCTAGCATCTTGTCCTGACAAAATATCCCGTTTACTACGGGAACGTTATTTTTCCAAAAATGAAAATACTGCCCCCTAGTCACAAAAGGGTATTAATGGTATTAATTGCTATGGACAGACTCATCTACCCTACAGAATAATTTGGAAGGGAACCAGAAAAAGATCATGTTCATATACAGATAAAATGCCCATGATAATTGTGCTGCACATAATATTTTTTGGAAACATATAACGGGTATTAACATTTGTGCCTAACTAAATCATTACATCTGAATCTCCGTAGTTTCGTTATTACTGCAATTTGTGACTCACAATCTGGATTCGGCCTTATGTAGCAACATTTGAAACTATGTTTTATAGATTGGATAAAAGAAGAGACTCAGAGCTACAAAATGGTATATCATACACTGCATTTGACGAACAATGGGAAAGTAATTCCACTTTGAAAGTTGATCAACAAAATGGCCTTTGAATGATTTGGTGTCTTGTGAAGAGCTGTTCTTTGTCTACACCTATTCAGCGTCATTCACACCCTCTTAAGGTTTAGCCCCACCCATCTCTATTCGGTCTCAGAGCGCACACTTGATGCTCTGGCCGATGATGTGTTTACCTCTGGATAACATGAAAACAGCCTATCAAGCTCTGCTGGCAACATTTTCATTACTCTTTTTTGCAGACGTTTACTTACACCAGCCATATTCAACAGGTGTTGTACACACGTCACGTAACGTTAGCTAATGAGCCAGCCAGCTAACGTTAGCTAGTTAAACAACAATGAACAGTGCCAACAATGCCACAGTGCTGGGAGCTAACCAACCAAGTCCAATGTTAGCTAGCTAACATTAGGCTCTAACTACAAAAGCAAACGACTCTGGGAAACAAATAATAACGTCAGCTAGGGAGCAAGACAGCTAACGTTTGCTAGCTAGCTAACAGTAAACTTTAGCTTAAGACATATAGCTAACTAGCTAGGTAAACAATGAACCTTTTGTCCTAATACAGTGGGGCAAAAAAGTATTTAGTCAGCCACCAATTGTGCAAGTTCTCCCACTTTAAAAGGATGATGAATGATGAAAATTACAGGCCTCTCTCATCTTTTTAAGTAGGGGAGAACTTGCACAATTGGTGGCTGACTAAATACTTTTTTGCCCCACTGTATAAATATGTTATTGCACATAATAGGAAGTTATTTTCGACAGCATATCCAAGTTGAGCCTCAATATTTTTCCCTTTCCTTTCCCTCTCTTACTAAACTACCTTAAGAGCCCTCACATGTCATCGTTTTCACAGGCCAGTGGCTATCCTTGCAGAGGCTGAGAGGAAGAAGAAATCATCTCAGATATGTCAATGCTGAGGCAGAGCAAGTGCCTGCACTAACGGCAGAAATGGAGTCATCAACTATTTTTTTTTTGCCTTTCGTGATTTTTTTTTTTATATATGGTTTTCTTAGTGGCTCTGACTTTGCTGATAGCTACTTTATTAAGGAAAATGTACTTAGTGTGACTGTGATATGTGGTTGTCCCACCTAGCTATCTTAAGATGAATGCACTAAATGTAAGTCGCTCTGGAAAAGTGTCTGCTAAATGACTAAAGTGCCAATCTAAAATTTGAGTTTGAATTTGAGTGTCCGCCACAACTTGTGATTTCAGACTTCGAGCCTGTGTGCCCACCTTGTATAGGCTTCAGATCTTGTTGTACAGTTGTGTCCATGGCAACATTGTGTCATGTTGTGCTGATTCTAGTGAAGCTGCGGATGATTTGAGCCTTATGGTGTCCCTGTACTACTGTGGAAAAGTAACTGAAAGGAAACAAATGTCCCCGTGGACCACCTTGAATAAGGATGTGCAGCAAATAAATACTGTGTGAGTTATAGAAGGATGAAGAGTATCCAAGGATATAACAACATCAGTTTTTGCTCAGGAATGAACTTTTCCAATAAATGTTCTAACCACTTCAAAATCCTCAGAAGAAAGAACATTATTACAAAAACATCTCAAACGATTACTTCCTGTAAACAGTTGCCAGAGGAGGATTGTGGTTTAATATTTGCTCTGAAGATCAAAGGCTTTGCGTTACTGGAAACAGAGCAGGACCCTGCCCTGACCTCTAGCAGTAACAGATGTGGACTGTGGTGTGGTCACCCTGGATATGGACCCTATTGTGGCTGTAGTATCATTAGGGATTCTATGGAACATCTGGCCTTCGATCACTCCATCTCAGCAGTTGTTGGGACAAAGAGATATCTGCTCTCAAAGGAAGGTGGGTACTTATAGGTGGGTAGTACTAATGATGAGGAGATAATAAAGGAGCTATACGTAGGTTTTGAGGATCCATTTGAAATTGATCATTGACCATGCACAGCTCAGAGCATGAATTAAGCTGTAAAGCTCTGTCTCTTATGCCTCTCTTTGTCTTTATCTTTCTTTCTCCCTCTCCTATCTTTCTTTTTCCTTCTGTCTCTCTCTCTCGCTCTACCTCACTCTCCTTTACTCTAAAGAAATGCAGCACAACATGCTTTTTCTCCATTAGCGTATGTGACGCTCAGTCAGTAAAGATCCAGGTTCTAATGCAGAATGAATCTGAAAAGAACAAGTGTCATAGTTCAGCTACATAAATACATTCTTATCTGTCCAGTGTCAGTCCATTAAGTTAATCCTTTGAGTTGTGAGAGAGAGAAAGAGATCAGGACAGATAGAGATTAAGGACATGTTTTAAAGAAGTGAAGAGGATGTAATGATGCCCTTCTACATACTGTACATACTGCTCCATTTAGAAACCACAGTCTTTGTCCATGCTGGCATTGTCTTTGGATAACCTCTGCTGTGTCAAGAACCATTTTGTAAGGAACATTAATTCTACTTATCTATTGCAGCAAATTTCTCTCTCTCTCTCTCTCTCTCTCTCTCTCTCTCTCCCTCTCTACCATATGAGACATATACATATGTATATAAATGTATATACATTTTTATATTACATTAGTGAGAGATAGAGAGACACGTTGGAACCTTAAAGCATAGTAGATGACCAAAGTGCTGGTAGAGAGGGAGAGAGAGAGGGAGAGAGAGAGAGAGAGAGAGAGAGAGAGAAATTTGCTGCAATAGATAAGTAGAATTAATGTGAACTGATCATGAAAAATATACCTATTTTATTATTTGTTTGAGTGTAACATTTGGTGAGCATATTTTGTTATCTCTTTCCAACACACACCAGAGCACTTAGTATTCCTAGGCTCACTGCGATCGTTTACAAGGATAGCAGTGTCAACACATTAAGTAGGAGGTTCTGAGAAAACGGCTCTTCTAGCACATCAAAAGCGCTCTGTGACTGTGATTTGGTTTGGATCAGTGCTGCACTTCCAGCCATCACCTGTGGAGGGCAGCAAAGCACAGACCTACTAGATCATCAGGGGCTTCTAATCCAATTTATTTTTTTGTATTTTTTTTACCTTTATTTTAACCAGGCAAGTCAGTTAAGAACACATTCTTATTTTCAATGACGGCCTGGGAACAGTGGGTTAACTGCCTGTTCAGGGGCAGAACAACAGATTCGTACCTTGTCAGCTCGGGGGTTTGAACTCGCAACCTTCCGGTTACTAGTCCAACGCTCTAACCACTAGGCTACCCTGCCGCCCCAAAAAATTCTAAAATGAAACAAAACTAGCTGATGTTGTGATGCTTTCTGTTTAAATATCACAATGAATGTATATAAATGAATAACGTGTTTCATACTATGGTGTTATTTTTCTGAACTTGGTTATGCAATATTCCACTGTAATGGTGAGGGTGAGGGTTTTTTAGGAGTTACACTGACACAAAAAATGGCATAATGAGCAGCTCAAACATGAAAAATCCTCACATGGTAAATCTATAGAGTCTTCCTCAAACACAACAAGCCAGCCAGGCAGGCAGTCCCCCTGGGGCTAGTGTATCCCTCTATCTCTGCATCTCTCTGCTTATTTTCTGTTAGTCAATACATACTTAGGCTACAGTCTCTCTCGCCTTTAAATTCATTCAGATCTGGCCTCATCACATGTGACCATCACACCATGGGCACTGCTGCAGGTTGGAGAAAGAAATACAGGTAGGACATCATACTTTTCTTCTTGACACTTATGAGTATGTGTTAATAACACTATTATAACAGTGTATCTGTTAATTGTATATTTGCATGGCTGGGTGGTCTATGCAGCGATACTATGCTAGTGCTAATGCTCTAACAACAAACCAAGCATGATGAACAGTAGAAGACACCTCAGCTTGTGGCCTAGGGCCTCCATAGGGAGTCTGTCTCTTCACCTCTCCCCCAGCAAACTGTTTGTAAAGGAAATGAGAGACATTGATCCACATAGAGCAGTATAGTTGCTCATCATGGTTCTTCTGATGGACAGTGAACTGAGAGATGGAGGCACTGAAGCAGCCAGAGAGATGGTCCTGGCTGCATCCCAGACGGCACCCTATTTCCGATATAGTCAACTACTTTTGACCAGAGCCCTATAGGCCCTGGTGAAAAGTAGTGCACTATATATAGGGGACAGGGTGCCGTTTGGGACACAGCCAGAGAGATGGATATGGTGCAGAGATGAGAGAAGTCAATCGCTAGACTAGTATCTTATCAATGTGGTCCCTGAGTCCTGTGGGGTCTGTTAGAGGAGATATGGATGAATCACTGCCAGATGGTAAGTAACAGTAACAGTCTCAGTCCTGCCTGACTGTCACCATGGGAGGATCTGAAGGCCAAGGTTATGGATCGTGATGATCTGTGGACATGTTCAGCGCCTCAACTGAAACTAAACTAACACACAAGCCCCATGGAATTTGTAGAAAATACATGTAAAAAAATATGATGCCTAAAAAGTCATTCCCTGTAATGGGAAGCAATTACACAGAAATTATATTGTGTCTGACTGACAGAGAGAGTGAGGATGAACAGAGATCTGATTGATATAGGCGCTCAACACAATCACCATATCTCTTTGCCTAGGCTGACATAGTCCTTATCCACTGTGCCTTTAGTGTCACTCATTCTACTGCTACCCATTGAAAGCTGAGAGGCTGGGGAGTAGCTGACATTTCCATAATCTTGCAGGAATGGCGGGACCGCCCTTGTGTCATTTAAACCAAAGTACAGCTCTGTGTTGAAAAGACTCCTATCTCCACTGTGGTTGAGTTCATAAAGGGTGAAACACATTCATATGCCTTTCACGTGGATGATGAAAGCACCATCACTTGATATCCCCCAATTAAATGTCATTGATTAATTTGCTTGTGTCCTTTTAACACCAATCAGATCGCAAACAGTTATAGTGGGTTGTTTTCACTGCTGAATTGACCCCATAGTATCCATTGGTTCTATTGGTTCTTTGCAGCTCTTTGAGTAACAGCCTGATGCATATTATTATGAGGTGACTAGGGTTTATGATTTTCATCATGAGCACAAAACCTATTCATCCACCGGTGGATTTGACCATGGCAAATGACTAATTATAATAACGAAAACGCTTATAATGTGTGTATCATCACTAATTGGATGTGAGGATCCAGTTCCGCAGTCATAGGACTGAACTGTGACCCCGCATCGCATTTGTAAACGGACAACCCGTGAAACCTATTCCCGGACCTTTTAGTGTGAATGTTGCAGAGGTTAAAAGTGTCAGTGGGTTTTAGAACAGTGAGGTCAGGCGGGACCAGGGGCAATGCTGAATCCCCCCATCCCTGACTGATAGAACACAGCTAAATTATTCAGTTGAAGTAGCTAATAGTCTTTGTGATGAAATATTCATTATTCTGTAATGAGGGATGTATTGATTTAAATAGCAGCACTTTGTGCAAAGCTTTCAGACCCCTTTGTAGGAAAGTAAGGGAGAGCAAGAATGGTGCTTCAGTCATCATCTCATATGTTTTTCTGACACTGTTTCCTGATCGTAGTTAACATTTTATCAGGAGTTGTGTTGTATTGAGGGATGTAACAGACATATTGGCTTTCAACAGGACTGTGTTCTTTAGGAATTGTTAAGTTGAATTAACATGAATCAAAATCCTTTTTTATTACTAATTGCTCATTTTAAAAAAAAGTGTTTTTAAATAATACAATCCTGCCCTGAACTTTATTCAGTGTCATTTCCTGATAATGCGACTGATGCTTGTGTGTCCGCTCATGGTTAACCTTCTTGGGCATGGGTAGAAGAAAAAGCAAATAGGGACAATGTTCTCAGTTCACACCATCCTGCAGAAGCAGGCTCATTTAAATGTGTATTGATTCAGATAGTAATAGATTTCTGTAAGAGCTAGTAGGCTACACCCCTCTCCTACTGATATGCCCAAAAGTTTCCTTTCTTTTCTCTCTGAGGGAATGTGGACCAACTCTACTGACTGTATTACCAGTTACTGCCTTGGGACTCAGTTTCAAACTTTGCTATTTCCATATAAGTAAAAACAGGGTGATTCTCAGCTAAGGCAGTCTTTTTAAAAATCTTTGTTTAAGTAATAATTGGTATTGTATTGGCAGCTTGTAAGAAAGGCATTCCGAGGCTGGTGAATACACATGGGGTTTGCCACTGTACCTAAAAAAAAACATCAGACAGCCTTCCTTTGAATTCACAGAAGCATTTTGACTCAAGAAATGAAATATTAAGAGAAGTGCAATACAATTGGTTAAACTCAATATGCAGACTTCACAGCAAAAAAAAAGGCTGTTTCAAATCACAGTTCAACTCCTATCCAGTCTCTTGAGGTCTATGTTACATTTCAACAAGGCTGTCAATGTAGTTGACGCAATATGTAAATTACCATCTATAGTCATCTTAACAAATCAGGGAATGATCCTGAATAGGCTCTATGAAAAATGAAATTGTGTGAGGGTCCTGTGTGTAGCTGGTGTAGAGAGTCAGGCGCAGGACAGCAAATATGAGTCATCTACGTACTTTTACTCAATATACAAAAATACACGGCAAACATTACGAGCCCACAATAACGGACCGATTTACAAAGAACAATCACTCACAAACAAACATGGGGAACAGATGGTTAAATAATAAACAGGTAATTGGGTGAGTGAAACCACGTGTGTAAGACTAAGACAAAACAAATGGAAAATGAAAAGTGGTCCGGTGGTGGCTAGAAGGCCGGTGACGTCGACCGACGAACGCCGCCCGAACAAGGAGAAGGACCGTCTTGTCTGGCATTTAGTCTGACTCCACGTCTCTCCATGTATCTACTTTAATACGATGTCTGTCCAGAACCAACATGGCCTCTTGTCCAAACTGCTACTAGCCTCATGCATATTGATGAAGCGCTCACTGCTGCAGTGTTTGTGTCTCTGTTTCTCTTTCGGTCCTACAGCATTTATGTCCTTGCAGATGTTCGCTTGTCGAGGATCC